>NW_003852409.1:9062196-9068406 GCF_000181295.1 Otolemur garnettii | reverse complement strand
GGAGGCCACATGTGGAGTCTGCTGAAGCAAAAAGACACGCTATATTAGTTTGCTTCCGCTGCTTTAGTAAAATACCACAGGCTGGGTGGCTTAAACATCTCCTGTTCTGAAGACTGGAAGTCGCAGGTTGAGATGTGGGCACCTGTGGTTCCTTTGGAGGCCTGTGGCGTTGGCTCACAGGTGGCCATCTGTTCATGGCATCGTCCTCACACCATCTTTCCTCTGGAGTCTCTGGGTCCAGGTTTCCTCCTCTCATAGGGATGCCAGTCAGACTGGTCTAGGGCCCACCCCCACAGCCTTATTTTAATTACTGCTTTAATAGCTCTATGTCTAAATCCGTCACTTTCTGAAGTCCTGGTTTAGGACTTCAACATGTGAGTTTGGAGGAGGGAGGCACAATCCAGCCCATCACATAGGGAGAACCCGAGGACCTGATGGCATCATTGAAGCCTCCGCACCATCTCACCTCTAAGGCTCTGGTTCCATAAAGCAACAGGCTTGCCTTTGGTTAAGTCTTTACCATCAGGTTTTTGTTCAGGGCAGCCAAATATAATTCTTAACCGATACAAAGAATTTCACTTCATGTGTCTATCTTGGTTTGCCTCTGTCTTTCTTTGAGCTCTTTATGGACTGGGGCTTTGTGTTTCATTAGAACAGGTTCTTAGACTATGGGCTGGTTTGTATATAAGTGATGACAGATAAGTGTTTTGGCCAATTAATTAACTAAAATTTGGCCTGTAAAATGGTAACTTCTTGAGACCATCTCACATCTATTGAGTTGAATGAGTCTAAATCTCTGACACAAGAGAATCTAATTTTTACTCTAATCTGACTTTCAAAAAGTTTCTCTGTTAAAGAATGCAAGTTATTTGTCATATGTTAAATACTGATTTAAATATTTGTCTTCATAAACTTTGATCTCTGTGTATTTCAGTTTTTTGGTTTTTTTTTTCCCTTGAGACAGGGTCTTTCTTTATTTCCCTGGCTACACTACAATGGTATCACCATAGCTCCCTGCAATCTTGAATTTGAACTCCTGGGCTCAAGTCATCCTCACCCCTCAGCCTCCTGAGTAACTGGGACTACAGCCACCACACCTGGCTAAGTTTTCTATTTTTCATAGAGATGAATTTTTTGCTCAGCCTTGTCTGGAACTCCTGTCCTCAAGCAATTTTCTCCTTCCTCAGCCTCCCAAAGTACTAGGGTTATGAGCCACCACACCTGGCTCCTATTTAAGTTTTTTAAGTTTTAAATAGTAATGTGAGCCATAACATTGAATGTAAGATCTAATACAATCATTGCTTCTTTCCTTGAAATCAGGATTTATTTCTAAGCCTAGAAATTCAAATAATACAAAAAGAGATATTGAGTGTTCTGCTGAAATGTATCTGAAGAAACTACTATTTTGAATATGTGCATTTTTGTTCATTGACATTTCATTTGGATCTTATCAGCATTTTCCTGATAAGTGTAGACTTATTTTTATGCTTGGCTTCAGGACTGCTGAGCTACCTCACAGGGCTTTCCAGAAATACTAGTGAATATGATTGTCATGCATTTTATAAAGTACTACCGAAATGTACAAAGCAACAATATGGGACCATTTCGGCTAAAACATGCTGTTCTCTGCAACCCTGGAAGAGGCACTGAAGTATTCTACAAACAGTCACCTAATTATTTTCAATGTACAACCAAAGCGAAAAGTCTGGATTTGTGTGTTAGAGGCAACATTAGATAATAATTTTAATTTCTCACTTTTAATTATTACTATTTAGTATTTTGACATAATTTTATCCTTAATTTAAATAGCAATTCACTTGAGAGTGTCAGGTTCATATTTAAGAGTACAGTCATTCATATAAAATTATACTATTATAAATAAATAGTTTAAATTATTATTAACAGTTTATAAATGGGCTGTTACTTATGAAGAAATCTAGAAAAACCATTAAAATTCATCTTTAAAAGTCAGAAATCAGTCTCGGTGCCCAAGGCTAAGTGGTTAGGGTGCTGCCCACATGCACCAGGACTAGTGGGTTCGAACCCAGCCTGGGCCTGCTAAACAATGACAACAACAAAAAATAGCGGGGCATTGTGTTAGGTGCCTGTAGTCCCAGCTAATTGGGAGGCTGAGGCAAGAGAATCACTTAAGCCCAAGAGTTTGAGGTTGCTGTGAGCTGTGATGCCGCGGCACTCTACCAAGGGCGACATAATAAGACTTTGTCTCAAAAAAAAAAAAAATCAAGGTGGTGCCTATAGCTCAAGCGGCTAAGGTGCCAGCCACATACACTATAGCTAGCAGTTTGCATCCAGCCTGGGCCTGCCAAACAATGACAACTACAACCAAAAAATAGCCAGGCATTGTGGCAGGCGCCTGTAGTCCCAGCTACTTGGGAGGCTGAGGCAAAAGAACTGCTTAAGCCCAGGAGGTAGAGGTTGCTGTGAGCTGTGATGCCACGGCACTCTACCCAGGGCGATAGCCTGAGGCTCTGTCTCAAAAAAAAATCAGAAATCAGGGTCCAGTCTCTCTCTAAATAAAGCACTCTTTGCTTTTTCCAGTAGTTTAGTTCATTCATTAATTCAACAAATATTTATAGCCATATAAAGGAACTAGGGAGAGGTGTTGTGGGAATTAAATGGGACAATTCCCTATACATTCTTGGTTGCTATTAGAGAGAGGCAATAACAGCAGAGCCTTAGAGAAACAGAGAAAACAGTCTAGAATAAAGATAAAAACAATGCCATGGTCTAGTGTGACAAAGACTTCGAAGTGGAAGGTGAGAATTTGGGGACTGATTTTTTTTTTTTTGCAGTTTTTGGCCAGGCTGGGTTTGAACCTACCACCTCCAGCATAGGGGGCCAGCACCCTAGTCCTTTGAGCCACAGGCCCCGTGGGGACTGATCTTCTTAACAGTGAATAAATCACTGTAGCACATTAGGGAAGTAGGGGAGGTCAGGGAGAAACAGAACCATAATGTTCAATAGAATGAAGGATTTGGGATAACACATCAAAGATGAATTCCACCGGTGCAGTGGCTCACACCTGTAATCCTAGCACTCTGGGAGGCAGAGGTGGGTGGATTGCTTGAGCTCAGGGGTTCAAGATGAACCTGAGCAAGAGCAAGACCCTGTGTCCACTAAAAATAGAAAAATTAGCCAAGTGTTGTGGTGGATACCTGTATGTGGTCCTAGCTACTCAGGAAGCTAACACAGGAGGATCGCTTGAGCCCAGGAGTTTGAGGTTGCTGTGAGCTATGACACGAGGGTTGTCCAGTGGTCATCTGACCTAATCAAGAGCACTTCAAACTGACTGTGGAGAAGGAGGGGAAAGATGCCTAGATAAACCTGTTAAACCTGTTACCATGGTGTAAGTACAGGACGGAGAGGGGAAACAAAATGGCGTGGGAGTTGCCCCATGAGTCACATGAAAAAATAATTGTGAGGAGAGTTGGAAACAATACTTAGAGATCCAGATCTCCACATGCCAATAGGTTGTACCTAGGTACTAAACAATGTGCACTTGAAATCATAACAGAGGACAGTAAATACACCCTGCTGCCAGTCTCTACTGTATTATACCAGGTAAGAACAAGGGCTTCTGTGATATTGAATGTGAATTACCTAGCATGGTGCCTTGCACAGGACGGTTGTTATTAGAAATTGAAAAATTAGCTACAAAGCCCTGATAAATTCCAGATCTTCCCATTGCCCCTACTCCTATCTCAGTAAATGCACCGTAATCAATTCAAATTTTTAAGCCTAGAAATCCAGTATTCTCCTAGCTTTTTGAAGAAAACAATGAATTCTGTTGATTCCACCTCATAAATTACTTTGGTACTCACCCATTTCTCTGCCTCTCTACTATGACCCTTACACTACCATCATTCTGGGTCTGTTCCAATGAGTCTCTTCATTCTGCTCTTATTCCATGCCTATTCGGTCCTTACTCATGTAGTCAAGGCCATTGTTTTAAAGCAAAGTCCATTTGTGTCACCACCTACATAAAACCCAGCCACTGTTTCCCATCATTCTGGGTAAAGACAAACACAACACCTGAACCTGGCCTTGCAATACCTGTGTGCTCTGGTCTTCACCTGACCCCTCCAGCCTCACCTGTCTGTCCTTGCCCACTAACTTGGAGCTCCCAGAATATGTCAGGCTCTTTGCTTTAAGTCGTTGCACGTGCTATTTTTGTTTGCCTAAAACTCTTTTCCCTGCAGTGCTTGCCTGGTTAACTCCTACTCACCCTTCAGATCTCACTTTCCCTGTTGATTTTCTTTGGGAAAAGACTTTCTTGCTCACCTATACTAAGGGAGCAATCCTACTACATACTTATAGCATATTTTCCTTTCCCTCATTACAGTTTATAACTAGTTTTTGGTAAAATCATTTCTTAAATGGATCTCTCTCTCCTATACTATAAATAACAGAAGAGCAAGGACCAGATCTGTTTTGCTCACTGTTAAAGTCCACAAAGTCCAGGCAAATGGTGAAATTCTCACTATATATTTGTTAAGTAGGCAGAGCATCCATAATCTATATCTGATTGAAAAACTATGTTTAAAAATAATCCAACTCTTATGGTCCTGGGATGCTGACAGGGAGAGGCTGTGCATATGTGGGGCAGCAGATACATGAGAACTCTTTGTACTGTTTAATTTTGGTAGGGATAAGACTGCTCTAAAAAATAGAGTCTATTAACAATTAAAAAGAAAACCATTATAGAAATTTTCAGACTTATACAAAATTAGAGAAGATAGTATAATAGATTCCCACTGACCCACTTCCTTAGGTCTTAATATACTTTGGGTGTTTGGGAGTGACTAGTAAAATCTGGCATTTTTAAAATTGACTTCAAACTGATATCATAAAATAATTATATCTGTTTATCTTACAGAGTGATTAATAACTCCATTTTTCTTTTTTTTTGAGACAGAGCCTCAAGCTGTCATCCTGGGTAGAGTGCTGTGACATCACAGCTCACAGCAATTTCCAACTCCTGAGCTCAAATGATTCTCCTGCCTCAGCCTCCTGAGTAGCTGGAACCACAGGCACCTGCCACAATGCCTGGCTATTTTTTGGTTGCAGCTGTCATTGTTGTTTGGCGGGCCTGGGCTGGATTTGAACCCACCAGCTCAGGTGTATGTGGCTGGTGCCTTAGCCACTTGAGCCACAGGTGCTGAGTCATAACTCCATTTTTTTTTTTTTTTTGAGACAGTCTCATATTGTCACCCTTGGTAGAGTGCTGTGGTGTCACAGCTCATAGCAACCTCAAACTCTTGGGCTTAAGTGATTCTCTTGCCTCAGCCTCCCAAGTAGCTGGGACTACAGGCACCTGCCACAGTGCCCAGCTATTTTTTAGAGATGGGGTCTCACTCTTGCTCAGGCTGCTCTTGAACTCATGAGCTCAGGCAATCCACCTGCTTCAGCCTTCCACGTGCTGGGATTACAGGCATGAGCCACCAAGCCCTGCTAATAACTCCATTTCTAAAAAGCACAATCTGAACCTTTGCATTTTGCACTCTTTGTGTCCCTAAAGGATTCTGGCTATCTGCGTTCAGTAGAACAGCAGGGCACGTGGCACTGGCTGCTTGTTATTTGGACATCAGGGCACAGTGGTCCCCTCAAGAGCACTTGAAACCAACATAAAAACCCTAGTTCATTTCAATGACCATGCACTCCTACACTTCAGCAGTTTTGGATAAAAGCAAAGACAGTTACTATGATCTATCAAAAAAGAAAAATAAAAGATTTGAAAATAGAATGACTAAAATTTTTACCCAAAGAAATACTTACAGTTCCTTGAATGTGTTGGGCTACTTCCCACCCCTGAGGTCTTTACACTTACTACACATCTGTCCAGATGACGCTCCCACCTGGATCCAGCAAATCCCATTTATCCTCAGATCTCCATCTGAGCAAGTCCCTTCTTGGGAAGCCATTGCCTATCCTCCTATTCTCTGTGTTTCTGGGCTATCCTTTGCTAGCCTCTGACCAACTTATTTGTCTTCTCAACTGTATACTGTGTGAAGGAAGAACCATTGATCTGTACAGTGTGTCATTATCATGCAGAAATTAAGCAACAGCATTCAAGCTTTTAAGTTTGTAAGACTTAAGTTCAAATACAATCCCAGCACTTAACTGGCTATGGATGTTAGGCAGCTTCTTGAATCTGAGCCCTAGTTGTGTCACATTAAAAGTGAAGATACT
>NW_003852409.1:9048404-9061826 GCF_000181295.1 Otolemur garnettii | reverse complement strand
AAAAAAAAAGAAAAATGAGTACCTGGCTCAGTAAAAATGTGCTAAATAAAAGAAAAGAAGAAGGTACAGTGAATGGTTGCCCAGGCAAAAAGCAAAAAGATAAAAAAGCCCCAGAACTGTTAGGAGAGTCTAGTAGCTCTTCTTGATTTACACTATGGCCAAGCCAGACCTGAACATTTTGAAGTTGCAAGGCATATCTTTGCACTCAGTCTTTTCTGGAGGGAAACATGTTTTTAATTCTTTTTAAGCTGCTACCCTGCAGGGCAATGTACTGAGCTGCTTTTCCATTTCTTCTCCTGGACTGATGTGATTTCATCCTTCTGCTGTCCTTTTCTATCTCTGAGCTCATCCATTCTTGATTGGGTTTATATACTTTATTAATTAGAAAATTATATTAACTGAGCATCGACTAGAACAGAGCACTGCAAATATGAAATAATGTCGTCTTTTCGACCTGCCTTCCTACCACGCAGCAGCTGGCAACAGTAAGCCTGCATGAGGCAAAGTGGTGTGTGAAGAGATCCAGTATGGGGCGGCGCCTGTTGCTCAGTGAGTAGGGTGTCAGTCCCATATACTGAGGGTGGTGGGTTCGAACCCGGCCCCAGCCAAACTGCAACAAAAATATAGCCCGGGGTGGTGCCTGTGGCTCAAAGGAGTAGGGCTCCGGCCCTATATGCCCGGAGGTGGATGGTTCAAACCCAGCCCTGGCCAAAAACTGCCAAAAAAAAAAAAAAATAGCCAGGCATTGTGGCAGGTGCCTGCAGTCCCAGCTAGTTGGGCTGAGGCAAGAGAATTGCCTAAGCCCAAGAGTTAGAGGTTGCTATGAGATGTGATGCCACAACACTCTACTAGGGATGACAAAATGAGACCCTGTCTCTAAAAAAAAAAAGAGAGAGAGATTCAGTATGTGTGGCTCGTGTACTTGGGCATCTCATTGCTACAATAGGGGCTCTGAATGACAGATACTTACACCTTTCTCAGAAAAAGTTCAACTTTGAGCACCTGATATAGGTCCAACACTGTGCGAGACCCTGGGGGGACACCAATGGAAGTAAGGCCCAACTGCATCCTCTGGAGCCAGCCATTGAGTGGGAAGGATCAGATGATGAGATAAGCACAGGCTAAAGAAAATGCCATGAACAAACACAAGGAAGGTGAACAAGGTTTCAAAGGAGGGAAAGATTCTATCAGGTTGAAGATAAACAAAGTGCTTTATTCACTCGTGTATGCATTCATACAAAGAAAAATATTTATTGGACACCTGCTATATACTGGGCACTACGCTAGCTATTGAGAATAATATAAAAAATGAGCCGATAGGGTGGCACCGTAGCTCAAGGGGCTAAGGTGCCAGTCATATACACCAGAGCTGGTGGGTTCGAATCCAGCCTGGGCCTACCAAACAATGAAAACTACAACCAAAAAATAGCTAGGCGTTGTGGTGGGCACCTGTAGTCCCAGCTATTTGGGAGGCTGAGGCAAGAGAATCTCTTAAGCCCAGAAGTGGAGGTTGCTGTGAGCTATGACAGGACAGCACTCTACGCAGGGCGATAGCTTGAGGCTCTGTCTCAAACAACAAAAAAAGAGCCAATACTCCTAATTTCAATGACTTAAAAATAAAGTGGGTGGGACACACATGTAAACAAACTATATGATTCATTAATTCATTAACTTCAACACTGATTGTCTATTAAGTCCCAAGCTCAAGAGTGAAAAGAATAAAAGTATCTGTGATTGAAACAAACAAAGACCTATAGTCTAGTTCAGGAGATAGGTGTATAAACAAAAAAATTGGATATACAGTAGTATATTAGGTGCCATGATAGCCATGTTAAAATATTGCGAAGTCACAGGGGAAAGAGAGAAGGAGTGGTGAACTCTTTCTGGGGTCAAGAAAGGCTTCGGAGGGGAACACATGGAGTGGGTATTGCAGGGTGAAGGAGTTCGCAGGTAACTGTAGACAGGTGGGAGGAAGGGTATCTGAGGCAGAACAGGAAGCAGGAGTAGAAGGTGGAGGATTCTATGCAGCTGAAAGAATGGACTGCAGAGGTACAATGATGGCAGGTGAACCAGTGAGTGCAGGGGATGTGGAGGGAGCACGGGAAAGGTTCTCAGTGGAGCAGGCGGCCCAGAGTCTTAAGGGATATGTAGAACTTGTTTGGAAACAAGAAGACAAAAACATTCAATTGAGAAGTAATAGCATTTTTCAGGGACAGGGTCCCTCTTCTTGGATGTGTAGGTGCAAATAATGGAGGGAAGAAATTTCATGAAGAGTAAACAGCTTGAGCCAAAACAAAGAGGCAAAAGCCCACATACAGATAATCAGGGAGTATCTGAGAGCTATGGAAGCAGCTTTTCCTGGGTCTCTAATGTCAGTGAAGGCTGTGTGTCTAGCCCTGCCCATCAGACAAATTAGCACAGCAGAGGTATCCTTCATCTTCCTCTTCTTCAAGGGAAATCTTGGGTATTCAGAGTTTGATGAAGTTATAAGACCATACTTGTTTTTAAGGCCTCTGGATCAATAATGGCTGCTATATGGCTTGAGGGTCCTGTCCAAAAAGGGCCACAGCTTCCAATGCAGATATGACCACCAGGCCCACCTCCTCTTGCCAGCCTGACTTGCACCGCACTAAGCCCTTCTGCCCTGGTTTGGGGGCTAGGGAAACCAAAAGGGAATATTCCGGACTTTGGAACCAACAGAGAAATGAGACCAGGCGGCAGAGCAATAGAGATCTAAATACCAGCTGTTTTTATGGATGAAGATGACCTGGACAGTGTGGCTTGAGTTGTAGCCAAGTAGGTTTTCTGAAACATCTTTCCTGATCTTTGCTTACCCTAAAAACCACTGTCTTCCCAGTGCATGGTGAAACCTGCTTGGCCATGCTCCCCACAGGGCAGACCAACAAGGGACCTGTGGACAGGCTGGTCCCATAGAGGACACAGGGAGCAAAGAGACAGGGGAGATAGGCAGGGCAGATTCACCAGGGGGGCAGTTTTGCCTTACATTCAGGTGCGAAATTTCTCCACCCTTCTGCCTTTTAGGGAAGAGATGGAGAAATTCTCTTCTCCTGTGGAACATGAACGCAGGAAGGGAGGAAGGAAAGGAAAGGAGGGAGGAAGGAAAGAAAGAAAGGTAACTCTCAATGACTGGCCCTCAGCTTTTCCCTGACTCCAGGTGGCCCCCAGAGTCTCTTGTACCCACAGCTGAAGTCACACTCTTTAGCTGCAGGTTCTGGGACCAATCCTGAGGACCGTGGCTTTGGTCCTAGACTCAGGTCATCTTGCATCCCAGTCCTTAGAATGGAACTCTTGCTGCTTAGGATTTAGTCTCAGACAAACAATTCTCTTGCTTGAATTCTGCTTACTCCCATTGGCCTTTTTAGAGATTGAATTCTCTACCAGAACCTTGACTCCTAAGGCAGAATCCTTGCTTGTGGCCTCCTCTACTGCCTGTCTGGCTGGTCCCTGCCCTGGCAGTATGATACTTCAGCATGCTCTTCCCTCCTAGGCTCCCTTTTCTTGACAAGAACTTCCCCAACCCTTTGTACTAGTCTAAGCAAATCATTTCTGAGCCTCTGCCTTCCTTCTCTGACCTAACCTGTTGGATGTCACCAGATTCCTGAGTCTGATATCAGAAAGCTGACTTCTTTGAACAAGCATGCGCAGACACATCCAAAAGAGGGCTGTCATTTGTGTTACCTGGGAAATTTGTCTTACACACCTAGACCAGGGATTCTTTTTTTTTTTTTTTTTTGAGACAGAGTCTCACTATGTCTCCCTCAGTGTGCCGTGACGTCCCAGCTTACAGCAACCTCAAACTCTTGGGCTCAAGCGATTCTCTTGCCTCAGCCTCCCAAGTAGCTGGGACTACAGGTGCCCACCACAATGCCCAGCTTTTTTGTTGTTGTTATTGTTGCCGTTGTCATTGTTGTTTAGCTGGCCTGGGCTAGGTTCGAACCTGCCACGTGGGTGTATGTGGCTGGCGCTGTAACCACTGTGCTATGGGCGCCAAGCCAGATTCTGCTATTTGAAAAGGACTTTTCTGAAATTCCTTAGTTGGAATTTCATGGAGTCACAGTCAGGACCATAAACATCACCCCTGCAGTTCTACCCTCCACTTTGTATGTGGGGACACAAAGACTTTGGGAGCTTCGGAGCCCACTGAGACCACATATCAAATTACAGGAGAAACTGGAATGTGTCCTCTGCTCTCAAAATGAATGATTTTTCTTCAGAGCCAGTTTACAAGCCACAGACTCCCAAGTCTATAGTAGTGGTTGTTAATCCTTTGGAATCACAGAGTCCTTGGCAATCTGATAAAAGCTAAAGACATAATCTCTCAGGAAAGAACATATACACTCACAACTGTCACACTCCCCAGGATGAGAACTCCTGCCCCATGTTACCAAGCAAACATCTCCCAGATTTTAACAGCAGCTATTATGCAGCCTGGTCATTTTCCCTGTCCTCCAGACCTGCATCCAAATGACTCCTGGCTGTTCCCAGCTATCAAATCCCTGAAGGAACAAGATGTTCCAGTGCTGAGGAGGTCTAAAAAAATGTGCTGTAAGCTCAAAAGGCATTTCCACAAAGAGCATTCCAAAGATACTTGAAGCTAGAGTCCCTGGAAAGTGCCACTCCTCCAGATGACCACCTAGAGCGGTAGCATCTGTGTGCCTGCTCTTAAGTAATCACAGTCCCTTTCTCTTTCAGGCAAAGTTCATGTGGAAGCTTTGATATGATAATTTCTCATCTGTTAATACAAGAGAGACAATTCCAAAGCTTAGCAGTCTTCCCCTTAGCAGAGACTGCCTTCTGCATGCAGGCTTCTGGGACCTCTCCAGTTATATGCCTATTCCCTCCTGTTCCCAGGCTTTGTATAAACTTGTACCTCTTTTTTTTTTTTTTTTTTTTAAATTTCAGGTTAATGTGAGGGTACAAACAACCAGATCACAATATTTTGTTAGGTGGAGTCCCTCTTGTAGTGTGTCCCGCATGCAAAAGACGTGTCATATATCCCTACATTGTGCCCATTAAGTGGGAGCACCCCGATGTTCCTCTCTTCTCTACTTCTCCCAACAGACTTCGGGCACAAACATGAAGGGCAGAGACTGGATTCAGGCACTTCATCATTTGTATGTTCATTCGACTTTTATTAAGAGGCTACCACATGTTAGCACCACTACAGTGGTGGAAAAAAGCAGTGCTGCAGTCTCTTAAAAAAGCAATCACACGACAAAGTGTGACTAATTTCCTTTGGGAAATTCAAGGTACTTTACAGAACAGTCTGGACTCTTTGGGGGAAGGGCATCTTTCAAGTTAAGATCTGTAGTACATGTGTCCAGGGTTCAGCACACAGTGTGTGTTTGATCTTAAACATTTAGTTAGGCAAAACCTCCGGGCTTATTGGAAGGGTCACTCACGGAAGGTCAACAGCTCACTAACGTCAGACTGGCCGCGCATCAAGTGGGGCTGGTCACCTCCTTTAGCTCTTTCTGAGACATCCCTAAAGTCATGAGAAAAGCAATAGACTTAAAATTCCTGTAGGTTTCTGTCCTGGGGATCTGCCACTGACTACATTCCCGTGTTCTCACTTGTCTTTTGTGTAATGCTGCCAAAGGAAGCTGTGAAAGCCCTCTGCAAACTTAAGGACGTATAATCAATTGATTGATCTATCTCCTCTATCCCCTAGCTGGTCCTGGCTTTACAGGGAAAGAGGAAGGCAGAGTAACACTAGGAGAACTAGCAAGGAACTGCTTTGCAGGGCCTGTGCCTCAAGCTTTTTATTGCTTCGCATGACCTGGATTTGGCAAGGAGGGGGAAGCCTGAATTCCAGGAGGGCTAAAAGGCTTTGGCCGAGAAGTTCTAGCAGTGGTTCTCAACCATCCTAATGCCACAATGTATTTTCATTGTTAAAAAGGGGTCGCGACCACAGGTTAAGAACCGCTGCTCTAGAGTCTAGCGGATTTCACAACCGGGAAAGGCTTCCCGCGGCGGGGTCATGAGGTGGGGGTAGGGAGCTGCAATTCTACACCCTGGAAAAGGGTAGGTGGCCGAAGGGTTCCAAAAGGCAGGATGGAGCATCGAGATAAAACCCCCAATTATCGATACACCCTCCCTACTCCACTTCACTCCACGCTTAAATCCTTCTAACGACCTCAGCCTGCAAACAGTAGTTGTCACTAAAGTGCAGCTCAGGCCCTACCTACGGCCCCCGCCTGTGCGCCCAGAGAGGCCGGGCGAAGCAGGCGCCCACCCCGGCGCCGCGCATGCGCACCGCTTGCTCTGCCGCCAAATCGTTTCCAGCTCTCATCAGCGGCGCTCGGACTTGCAGATTAAAGATTCTCTCTTTTTATCCCTAGTTGCACCCGGTGCTCAATCCACAGCAGCTTCAGAGGCCATGGCTGCCAGGCGGTGATGCGGGCCCAAGGAAACATGTCAAGAAGCGTCTGGCCTGTCCCGAAACTACAACTCCCGGCAGACACCGCGCTGGCCCCGCCTCCTGGGCGGGCCCAAGGGCCCTCAAGCTTAAAGCGGCGAGAGCTTCTTGGCTTGTGGACTGCTGGACCTCTGCGGTCAGCTGGGGGAGTGTGGAGGAGAGGCGGTGTCCTTCTGGTTTTGCCTGTTGTATCTGAACTAGCCAACAGCACAACAAATAAACAGCTTCTAAGCACGTGTAGAGGCTTCGCTCAGATTCAGCAGTTTGTGGCTTCTGCTTTGCTGAATTGTTGAGTTAGCAAATGAGAACCTGAAAAGTCCCCTGTGTGTTACAACTCTGTAAAGGAATTATTTGCTCTACCATGTCAAAGCAACTTTTTATTTTTTCTAACTTGCAGGTGCCAGTGACTGATGTTTAATTTCATTTTATTTATGTATGTATATATGTATTTATTTTTTGAGACAGAATCTCAAGCTGTCACTCTGGGTAGAGTGCTATGGAGTCATAGCTCACAGCAACTTCCAGCTTTTGGACTCAAGCAGTCCTCTTGCCTCAGTTTTTCTATTTTTCGTAGAGACGGGTTGTGGGGGGGATCGGGCTCTCGCCTTTTGCTCAGGCTGGTCTCGTGAGCTCAGGCAATCCACCCGTCTCTCCCTCCCAGAGTGCTGGGATTACAGGCATAAGCCACTGTGTCAGGCTAATTTCATTTATTTTCGCTAAAGATTAAACACAGTAAATAAGAGGGAAGTCCGTTTAAAGAAGTCCTACAGTAAATCATTCTGAAACCATAAAAACGTGTTTGAAAAATATTGTACTTTAATTTTCCAAGTTCTGAATGTTGTAATAAAATGCTTTTAAAATGTCGCACACTTGAGATCCATTTTTAATGTGTAGGTTTAAAAATATGTTTTAAATTGTAACCTAATCTTTGAATAGGAATTGGGGGTAGGGTGGGGGTTAAAAACTCTGTGCTTCGCTTCTTGCTTTACAGAGGCAAAAAATGACATTCTTAGATGGTTAAGTATCTTTCTTGAACTGAGTGGTTACTGCAATTTCTTACAGCCACTAATAGCCAACTTCCTCATGCTAACAATGGACTCCTTTTAATTTTTTAAACAAATAAATCTTAAAGTCCTCAAAGGGAATCAGTTTAGAACTTGAATGTAGAATTGCCTTTAGAGTTGAGTTTTTCCCCTTTGTTTTTGGACTCTTGGCTTTGGCCTGCTTTTTATGACTCTGTATTCATTCATTCTACTTAGTGTGGCATTTGTGGGTAATGAGAAACTGAACAACTTTGCTAAAAATTAACAAAATGTATAATTTTTTATTTGTTCTTTGTGTGGAGCAGCCCAGCAGTAGGCTTACTGAAAAACTGAAATAGTAGTTGATGTATAGTGATTTTAGAGATGACTATGGCAGCTGTTGGCCTCTGAACAAACCCCCCATACATTCAGAAACATTAAGTAGGAGAGAAAACAATAGTCATGATATTTGGTAATATTTGGATTGTTCCAAAATTCTCAAATGTTCTCTTCTTACAGTCACAAATAGAACAAGTTTTCTGGCTACTAACTCTTCTATTAAATATTTACTTTATCAGGTTTTAGCCAGCTCAGTAAAACAAGGACACTTGATATTAAGACAGTATTATTCTGTACAAGAAAATTTCAAGAGAACTCACAGACAAGCTACTCACATTTTTAGGAGAGGACAGCTGGGAAAAGTTCATACAGTAATTAATTTGATTTCTGTCCCCACCAACAAAGGAAAAACTATTAATTTGACAAAAGATACTACTTACAGGGAGTAAAAAATAAGATGTGCAAGAGCTTTATGGAGGAAAGTATAAAACTTTATTGGAAATCATTAAGAAAGCGTTTAAATGAATGGGGTATGTATCATGTTCATGGATGCAAGGGCTCTATTTTATAAAGTTATCAATTCTCCTCAAATCTGTACATTTAATCCAACCCAGATCAAATTGCCAATACTGTTGTTTGTGTTCATGTGTCTCAACAACTTTATTCTCAAACTTACATGGAAATCAGTGGTCCATGAATGACATATTTTTAAAGAATAAGATGAGTGACCTACTGGATTATAAGGGTTTTCCCTACCAAATATCTAGCCAGCCTGTAACATGGTAGTAATACGACAATGTAGTGTCATTGTTGGGACAAACAGAGAACGGAACAGGACCTGTGCAGATGTGGGAGCTTATTACCTGGTAGATTATTGAGAGGAACTGTCCATAAATGGTGTTTGGAATATGGTTAAACACATAAAAATTTGATATTTATCTCCCACCAAACCAAAAAAAAATTATAGGTGAATTAGAGATTTAAATGTGAAAAGCAAAACTTTAAAACTTTTAGATGCTCTCCTAAGGCCTTTATGAGCTTGGTCCAGGGTAGGATTAAATGGGACACATCAAGTTCAGACTATGTAGGAAAAGATAGCAGAATCTCACTACATTAAAAACAAGCAAGGATGCGAACAAACAAAACTTCTGCACGGTAGAAAATAAGAGAACCAGAGTGAAAATACAAGACCCAGATTGGGAGGACTTTTACAACTGAAAGAGAGACAAAGTTTAGTTTTCAGGAATTTTGACACTACAAATCAATGAAACAAAGGCAAATGATACATTGCAATGATATAAAATGAATGAACATAGAATTTGGCAATTCCCAGAAGAGGAAAATTAATGGCTAATAGTGAGAAGTACTCAACCTCACTGGTAATCAGGGAAAATACTAATTAAAACAGCAAGAAGGACAGCGACTGTGGCTCAAAGGAGTAGGGCACCGGCCCAATATGCCAAAGGTGGTGAGTTCAAACCCAGCTCTGGCAGGGAAAAAAACAAACCACTAAACCTGGGCGGTGCCTGTGGCTCAAAAGGGTAGGGCACTAGCCCCATATGCCGGAGGTGGTGGGTTCAAACCCAGCCCCGGCCAAAAAACAAACAAACAAAAAAAAAAACCAGCAAGAAGTTGTTTCATGATTAGAAAACTTGAAAAGGCCAATAACATTGTAATGTCACAGATGTTGAGCGACCGAAACTTTCAGTTACTGATGATTTTAGCATAAATTGGTTCAGTTTGGCAGTATCATAAAAGTCAAGATTACCAAGCAAGGTCACTATGGACATACATTCTCCAGAAGCTCTTCTACATATGCATAAAGAGACATGTCAAAAAAGTTTCATAGCAGCCATGAGGATGATAGCTAACAATGCCAAACAATTAAAATGTCCCTTAAGAATGGAGAGCTGACTGATTCATTCAGTGAAAGATTATAAAGCAGTGAAAATTAATGATAAGAACTACACTTCCAACATGTTTAATTTGTACAGGAAGAGCAGGATATGGAGCGAAGCGTACCATTTCACTGTGATATCACTTATATAAAGTTTAGGACACACAAAACAGTACAAATTATTGACTATGGACAATTTCATATGTAGAGAAAGTATAAAAAACATGGGATTAATAAACACCACATTTAGAGCAAAGGAAGGTAATAAAATTGGAGGGAACTTCAAACATGTCTGTAACATCTTATTTATTTCTTGAAATTGTCCATTAAAAAGAAAGAAAAGAAAAAGATCGACATATCTGTTTGGAGAACTGAAGTTGCAGTTGCATTTTCAAATAACTTTCTGAGTTTTCTCTTATAATGCAATCCAATGACAGCCATTACTCTGTACAGCTCTCGGTGGCACTGAGGACTAAGGCATGTAAAAGTGTTGCTGATGGCAACTGCCTGGCTCTCTGTCTCCACATTCCTGCAACACAGTAGGACTGGTGGAGAGAGCATGGTTAGCTGACACTAATGACCCTAAATCTGACCAAGATTCCTTCCTCTAGAAGCAGTGCAGGTGCAGGCTGAGAGCGCGGCTCTCTACTGATCTATGGTGGATGCAGATAGAAGATGCGATTTTAAGCACTAAGTACCTCATTTCTCTGTTGGCATCTTCTGATCAAAATGGGAGGTTTGGGTGGCACCCATAGCTTAGTGGTTAGGGCACTGGCCACATGCTCCAGGGTTGGTGGGTTTGAACCCAGCCCGGGCTTACTAAAACAAAAAAATAGCCGGGTGTTGTGGCAGGCACCTGTAGTCCCAGCTACTCGGGAGGCTGAGGCTAGAGAATCACTTGAGCCCAAGAGTTTGAGGTTGCTGTGAGCTGTGATGCCACAACACTCTACCGAGGGCAACAAAGTGAGACTCTGTTTCAATGAAACAAACAATCAATCACCACCAAAAAAAACAGGCAGTTAATCTATGGGCGTTTTGGGTACCAGCTCAATTTGGTAGACGATCCAAATACTTGTATGTGGGTCTCTTCTCACTCATGCTTCAATTTTCAATTTTTGAAAGGTGTTTTGTAATATCATTTTTTTAAAGGATTGGAATAGCAAGATACGTGTATCCCCCTGCAAAGAACATACTCTGTTTTGCTTTATTAAAGATATTTAACTGTGGCTCTGTTTCAAAAAAAAAAAAGCTATTTAATGTGAAATCAATTTGGCTGAATAGCTTTGACTCTTGTTCTCTGATTATTTCGGTAGCACACTGCCACTAACATAATTGGCTATTGAAAAATGTAACCTGATTTTTTTTCATAAGTGCATACAGGACTTGTTGACTTGTTACCACCTTTATACCTTGAGTCACAGGTCCTCCTGGATTCTCAAGTAGTGTGCATGATGTTGGAATGCTTTTCCATTTATCAGCAAAGTGTACTAATTAGGCACCCACATTTGGACAGTCCTGAACACCTAATAAACATGTTTTTAAAAGACATTGTCTTTGCCTGATAAAGCCTATTGTACCAGTTTTTCATTCTTCCTTTTGGCCGTACTATCTTGGCTAACCCTTTTATAACCTTTAGATTGTAGGAAGTGTTTGAGTCTGGGGAGTAGCCTCCCATGCAGTGGACATTCACTCCATGCTTTGGTTAAGGCATAGGAGGGCGTTTCTCTGTCTTCAGGGAAAGCATGCTAAGCTTTTGGCCATGAGTGATTGGCTCTTTACCTTCTTAGCTCGTTTAAGCTCAAGGTTTCCTGTGATGCAAAAAGCCAAATACAGCCTATTTCAACTGTGTTACACCTAGGAAGGAGGAAATAGTCCATATTTAGACCACAGTGTAGATAGAGCTCCAGCAACCAGAAAGTCACCAATTATCAGCAGCTAATAACTGCCCCCACACACGCACTTGAATTCATTTTATGAGGCTTACTCCCACATGAAGTAAGGCCAAAAAACATTCACCTGTATAAACACAACCAAGTTCTAGTATCACACCACTGGAATAAATAGGAGAAGTTTGGGGAAAAAAATTCTTAGTTGACAGAACTGTGATCAATGAGTTCTACTGAAAACTGAGAGTGAGGTTTGAAGACTGTTTCTGTCTTACAGCTTGTTACTTTAGTTATTTTATCACTTTGTAGCCCAGGTTGCCTCTCTTTTGACCAGCATGGCTTTCCAGGGCCATCAGACTCTCAGGCAAATGAGAAGGACTTACATATCTCAGAGAAGCCCTTGTGGTGGAGCTTTCTAATTTGAAAGAACAGAAGGTCAAGCAATTGTTACTAAAGGTGTTCAGTGTTATTACCTAGAGATTCTTGTGTGTGGGGCTAGAGTCTGTTGTAAAAAGGAGCTGATGCCTGACCACCTTTCCGGAGGGGCAGATAAGAAATCAATTTGTTTCTCTACCTATTGTTGGTGGGATGCAAGGTATTGTTAATCATCAACTGCTGACTATCTACATGGATAGTGGAACCTCGGGGGAGGGGAGAATTTATTTCTTCAGCCCATTCTCCCAGCTAGGTACCTGCGAAATTAAATGCTACCGCCTGGTCATTTCTGATTTGCAAATATTCTGTCCATATGATACAAAAAAGAACTATTCCCTTCTTTCTTTTCTTCTTTCATTGTTTCTATTTTTCCTCTCCCCTCCTTCCTTCTCTCCCTCCTTTCTTTACATCCATCCATCCATCCATTCAGTATTTACTGAAGACTTTCTATGGTCAAGTTCCTCAGACCAGTAGCTGTGGTCCAGGAATGGAGAGGGTGCATGCCCACCCAAGGGGCAGGGACAGAGTAGGGCAGAGAAGTGAGGGAGTTGACAAGAGATGACAACCAGTAAGAAGTGAAGGATTATGAATAAGGAGGCTCTAAGGATTACTTGTGACTCAAAGCCTTTTTTCCCATCTAGTAGAGACTGTGAACCTTACCTTGTGTATGTTCACAGGCTCTACTAGAAACTCTGGAACTTGAGTATGACAAAAACAAATGAAATGCAATAAATACATCTGTCTATCTATCTATCTTTATTTATTTATTTTTTTGAGACAGAGTCTCACTATGTCACCCTTAGTAGAGTGTTGTGGTGTCACAGCTCACAGCAACCTCAAACTCTTAGGCCTAAGACATTCTCCTGCCTCAGCCTCCCAAGTAACTGGGACTACAGGCACCCGCCACAACATCCAACTATTTTTTTGTTGCAGTTGTCATTGTTGTCTAGCTGGCCCGGGCTGGGCTCAAACCTGCCAGCCTGGGTGCATGTGGCTGATGCCGTAACCACTGTGCTATGGGCGCCAAGCCCAACTATCTATCTTGACAACTATAGTCAGGCAGTATGCTACCATCCAGTGATTGTGTGCTAGTTTACATAATCAAAACTTATAAGAAGCTTAAATGGCTTAACCGTTTAAATGAACCCTAAAAAATATCACATAAGACAAGCTAATGGATCAGAGCAATCAGATAGGCAGCTGCGCCTATGGCTCAAAGGAGTAGAGCACCGGCCTCATATGCTGGAGGTGGTGGGTTCAAACCCAGTCCTAGCCAAAAACTGCAAAAAAAAAAAAAAAGAAAAGAAGAAGAACAACAATCAGATAGTCCAGAGACCAACTGAAAAGCGAGAACACTGATGAAAGAGAAAAGGAGGCCAGGCATGGTGGCTCACACCTGTAATC
>NW_003852409.1:9046744-9048030 GCF_000181295.1 Otolemur garnettii | reverse complement strand
ACTCTACCAAGGACGAATGTGGAACCCTGTCTAAAAAAAGGAAGAAAAGGAATTGGAAATGATGTATGCAAAATATACCCTGAGACTAATCATATAAAAATGCTGAGGATAAGTTATGAAGCCTAAAAAAGCATACAAGAAATATTTGTACAACAAAGAGCTCTTCGACACGTAGTAATTGACAAAGCGCAACCTTTATGACAAGAGAATATTTTTCTTGATCTACTGCTGGGGCCACCTGCTCTTTCAGAAGAGTGGTTTACGGGGCACAGAGGCAGGACTGAGCACTTCTGAGAGCATGTGCAGGAGGACAACTCAGTAGAGACGTCTCTGTGTTGCTAAGTCCACTCACAGAGCCCTGTGTTGCTCTCTCAAGGCGTTGGTTATTGATCTCATTAAGTGTATGTAAGAACATGATTGTTAATTTCACTTATGAAGAAATGTATGAATAAATAAATGAATTAATACTTTGGTAAAATCTACAAAAATAGGACGGCTTGTGGAGGCGCAAAGTGCCAGGGGAGGGCAGGGGACAGAGAGCTTTCAGCGGGTCAGGCCTGTGGTGCCACAGCAGCAAGTCACCTTCTATGTCCCAGAATGTGACACAGAGGTCCCCAAGACTTTGAAACAGCAAAAAGGCAGTTGACATTTCTCCCATGCATGTTCTACTCCCTAAAGCAGTTACATATCCTAAGAATAATTTTAGTGAGACTTCGAATAATTAGAATAAAAGCAAAAGTAACTTTTGTCTACGGTGCTAGAGAGCAGGATGAGCTGGCTGAAAGCCCCTTAGGTCGCCCGAGTCCTAGTCTAGTAGTCTTCCTCCTATATCACACAGCAACTTAAATATTCATTTTATTGTTTATTTATCTTTAACTTTACAGGAGAAAAATTCATTCTTTTAGTGTAAATTTCCACAGGTCGTGAAAAATATATCCCATCATGTGACCACCACCAAAATTAAGATGCAAAACAATTTTTATCAGCCCCCAAAATACTCTGCTGCCTGTTTGTAGTTAACCTTTCCTTTTCCTGTGTAACCCTTGAAAATCACTCATCTATTCTCCGTCCCTTTAACGTTGCCTTTTCCAGAATAACATGAAAATGAAATTATATAGTAACATGACAACTTTTTAATTAGGGAATTTAAAACAAAAGCAAGCAAGCAAACAAACATAACAACAAAAAAGAGCCCCCTTTGGCTTAACCCCTGTAACTCAACAGCTAGGGCGCCAGGTTTGTATCCAGCCCTGGCCTGCCAAACAGCAATGACAACTACAGCCCCC
>NW_003852409.1:9038752-9045742 GCF_000181295.1 Otolemur garnettii | reverse complement strand
TTCTCGGATAGGGCTGGGGTGACATAGAGGCTACCATCTTCATGGGCAGTGTTTATGGTATATGCATATCGCACTGGAACCGGTGCTCTTTGGCTGGTGCTATCTAGTGTAGTTGTTTTCTTTACAGTATATCATTTTGCTTTTCTGACCAAGTTGTATATCATTTTCATCAATCCTTTGTATACAGCTGCTGGTTTGGACTCTGCCTTTATGCTTATCACTAGAATTAAGCATAGAAGCAGTGAAGGGCACCAAGAGAAAAACCACAGTGGTGGATAGAGTAGCTCAGTGACCCGGAGGGGGGCAACAGATGGGTGAGATCCCCATATTTACACCACTCTCAAGTTGTGATGGAATCAGGGCCCTGGTAAGCTGTAAGCATATATTTCTATTTGTGAATGCCTTATACTTCAAGTTTTGGCCAAATCTGTTTTGCTTTATTAATAAAAACAAAACAAAATTTACGTCTGCTTGTAATAAATCTAACTATTGAAGATAGAAAACAGTAAATTCTCAAAACCAGTGAGTTTGATGTTCAATCCCTGGCGTCAGATGGTGAACAGATGGTTTGTAAACACACAGCAAGGGAAACAGCATGGGTTTACTAAGAGCAAGCCAGGCTGAACTAACCTTGTTTCCTTTTATGATAGAGATGACACTGAGAGAAAAGAGAAATTAAAAAAAAAATCAGTGCATTTTTATTTCAGTCGGGATAAATTGTTTTCTGGAGGAAAAGATAGAGAAAATGCAACCACAAGATAGAGGGATAGATCTATTGCTAGTTAAAATGGTTAATGGGCCAAGGGCAACCTCAAGGGAGTTATGTAAACAGCATGTCATAGGATTCTTAATTGCTCACGAGTTTTATCAGTCACTTGAGTGAAATATATACATTCCTTTACACAACATTTTGAGAGATAGTGAATATAATGAATATCAAAATTAAGATTTTTTGGTGGTGCCTATAGCTCAGTGGGCAGGGCGCTGGCCACATATACTGAGGCTGGCAGGTTCCAATCTGGCCTGGGCCAGCTAAAACAACACTGACAACTGCAACAACAAAAAAGACAGATGGGTGTTGTGGCGGGCACCTGTAGTCCCAGCTACTTAGGAGGCTGAGGCAAGAGACTCACTTAAGCCCAAGAGTTGGAGGTTGCTGTGAGCTGTGATGCCACGGCACTCTACCCAGGGGACAGCTTGAGATTCTGTCTCAAAAACAAAAAACAAAAAGAAAATCAAGTTTTTTTTAAGCAGAAAAAAAAAATAACAGGCTAGAACTACATCGAAAAGTAACAAACAATTTTTATTGAAGACAAATGTAAAATCTTAAGCTTGTTATTTAAAAAAATGCAGAAGCATAGGATGGAGGAGAATTGGCTTCTTGTTACTCTGTGAAAAAAATGGATGGTGCCTGTGGCTCAAAGGAGTAGGGTGCTGGTCCCATATGCCAGATAGTCCTGGCCAAAAACTGCCAAAAAAAGAGACAACATTTTAGTCAATTTCAAATGTAATGTGAGTCAATTGCATAAAACAATTACTGAATAATAGAAGAATAGCATCTTTATTAGCTGGAAATGCCCATCACCTTGTACTTTTTGATGGTCACACCCATTCGTACTTTTACTAGACCTACGTGTCCAACTTTAGAAAAGATATTCACCAACTAGAGCAGATCCAGAAAGTCTGACCAAGTTGGGTACAGTCTAAAGACTTGAACACTTGAAGGACAGGGGAAGATACCAGCACATGCTGGGTGTCTGCTTTGAGCATAAGCGAGAAGGAAAATAGGGTGGAAGTAAAGTCGAGGATGGAATAAGAACAGGTCAGCTTCCTAAGGCATTAAATAATAGACAAATGTTGTAGGAAGGAGCCCCAGAAAAACAGTTATCAAGAATAAAGACTCCAGGCCGGGCGTGGTGGCTCACACCTATAATCCTAGCACTCCAAGAGGCTGAGGTGGGTGGATTGCCTGAGCTCACAGATTCAAGACCAATCTGAGCCAAACCAAGACCCTGTCTCCGAATATAGCTGGGCATTGTGACAGGCGCCTGTCCCAGCTACTTGGGAGGCTGAAGCAAGAGAGAACTGCTTGAGCCCAAGAGTCTGAGGTTGCTGTGAGCTATGACGCCATGGCACTCTACCAGGGGCAAGAAAGTAAGACTCTTGTCTTCAAAAAAAAAAGAGACTCTCAGGTAGGGCATTTTACACTACAGCTGCTGCTCTCTTGTCCAGAATGCCAGAATGAGGGTAAGGTATGTGTGTGTGCTTGTGCATGTATGTGTGTGTGTGTGCACATGTGTATCCATGCGTGTGTGCATGTCCAGGAAAGTAGGCGGCTATGAAGTGATCAGAGCATACATTCCCGCTTCCACATTCTCAGGGTGGCTTCCCCCAAGGAGATCCTACTTCTCAGGCACGTTTGTTCCCTATTCTATGTTCACTCCTGTCAGGCCTTCTGGGAAGGACAGGAGATACAAGGATGAATAAACCTAGTCTGTACACAAAAGGAAATAACACTCCATAGTGGCAAAGGGGCATTGCACTCAGGGGTTGGCCCACTGAGAAACCAAGTCCAGGGTTACTGAGTTATTAGTAAAGCCACCAAACACCACAGAACCACAGACTCTCAGAGAGGAGGGAATTTGGATACCTGCTTAGCACAGAGTTTTCAAACTGTGCCTGTGGAAACCCAGGGCATTTGCAAAGCTTTCTCAGGGATTTCTGTGTGTGAGAGGAGAGATTGAACCAGAAGGTGAAGCGGCTGGAGTCATTCTCTACCCCCACTTCAAGCAGACCTGTTCCACTTCTGTTTCATTTGTTCATTATCCTTATATGAATTAACTTGAACTGCTACTGGTAAGCTTCCGACCACACCCTGCACTCACACAGGAGGATAGTAAATAGTCGTGGCCTAAAGATATTGTGATTTCACTGATGTCATTAAATAAATATTTTAATGTACTTATTATGTGTCTATAAAGACTGTGGGTGATTTACTGAAATACCCAATAAGCAAAGATCCTATGTGCTTTCTTTTAAAACCATCCTAAGATTTTCCCTCAGAATGTTCGGCTTTTAAAAACTCCTTGAGGGGAAAAAAATCTTCATCCTGCTCCTTTTTATTTCTCAAGTGACTAACACAGTGCCTGACACATACCAGCTCTTCTAATGTTTGTTGAATGTGGGAGAAAGGAATTATAATAACATACTAATTGGATCCAGACCGGATCTTCTGATGGATTATGGAAAACAAAAGAATCTCATTAGCTTAATAAGCTGACTATATATACTTTTTCTTTCTTCACCTGGGACCCTCTCCTACGTTGTCAAACCACAAGCATTAGCGCTACCTACAGCAGTCAAATTACATATTGATTGGTGATGGAAAAGAGCTGAATATTTGGCTCTGAAGCAGTGTTATTTCTTCTATCTGCAAACAGCCAGTCTCCCATCCCTTCTTAATGAATCCTTGAATCTGAGTCATAAATAATGAGAGTCCTCCCAAAGAGAGTTCTCAGAGGAGGGATGTGCAACTTCCTTTCCTGCGATGCACCAATTCAGTGAACAGCTGCCCTTGCGAATTCCAATTAGCAACACCTCTTGTTCTTTCTGATCAGACTTTCAGACAAATCTAAAGTCTGCAGGATTTCTGTAGCCATTGATAGGTGTGGTGGGGAAGCATCCAGATATCTGCAGAGGTGCTCAGTAACCAACTGATCCATGACTGCCTGGCTTGGGCTTGGCTGATCAAAATCTGGACATCATGGTTCTCCCAGAGATGGTGCCTTTTGGATGTGCCATAAAGTTAACATGTGTCAGTAGTGCTCAGAGAGGGTGCTTTTCTAGCTTTAGAAATGGTGTTAATTTGTAAAACTGCTGCCAGTGCACAAGCAAAAATCATCACTGATATACTCATGGGAAACCTAAATTCTGGATGACAGAAAACTGGTGGAGGGGCTCCGTGCCTCTAGCTCAGCGGCTAGGGCGCCAGCTGTATATACCAGAGCTGGTGGGTTTGAACCCAGCCTGAGCCTGCCAAACAACAATGACAAGTACAACCAAAGTAACACCTGGGTGGGGCAGCACCTGTGTCTCAAAGGAGTAGGACGCCGGCTCCATATGCCAGAGGTGAAGAGTTCAAATCCAACCCCGGCCAAAAACTGCAAAAAAAATTTGAAAAACCAGCCAGGTGTTATGGAGAGCACCCGCAGTCCCAGCTACTTGGGAGGCTGAGAGGCAAGAGAATCGCTTAAGCCCAAGAGTTAGAGGTTGCTGTGAGCTGTGATGTCACAGCACTCTACCAATTTTGTTGACATTTCCCTCTGCTGTCATCTTCCTTTTCCCTGTGAATTTCTGCCTTTTTAAAATTTCACAGTTGTGTTAGTTTGTACCCTTTAAGAAGCAGATGTTAGCAGCCGGGCACTATGACTCATGCCTGTAATCCTAGCACTCTTTGAAGCCAAGGCAGGTGTACTGCCTGAGCTCACGAGCTTAAGGCCAGCCTGAGTAAGAGCAAGACCTCACTCTACTTCATCTCAATAAAAAAGAAGCCCATATCTGAATAGATGCAACTTCCAAAAGTAGAAATCTACCCCCAAAAATGGGGGGGGGGGAAGAGGAGAAAGAAAAAGGGGAAGGAGGTGAAAAAGAATATTATTAAATAGAAGAAACTCTGGGAGGTCCAGGCTGGTGGACTGCCTAAACTCGCAAGTCAAGACCAGCCTGAGTCAGAGCAAGACCTTGTCTCTAAAAAAATACCTGGGTGTTGTGTTGAGTACCTGTAGTCCCAGCTACTTGGGATGCTGAAGCAAGAGAATCACTTGAGCCCAAGAGTTTGAGGTTGCTGTGAGCTGTGACATCACAGTACTCTACTGAGGGTGACAAAGAGAGGCTCTGTCTCAAAAAAAAAAAAAAGCAGACACATATGTCCCAGAATCCAACATAATGAATTGGAGAATTACCCAAACCCAGACACACTATTGTAAAATTTCAAAACATCAGACCAAAGAGAAGATCTTCAAATCTCCCCATGAGAGGAGAAAGACCAAGAAACCAATTACATATAAAACATTACGTGGCAGTGCCCATAGGTCAGTGGGTAGGGTGCTGGCTACATACACCCAGGCTGGTGGGTTCAAACCGGCCCTGGCCAGCTAAACAACAATGACAACTGCAACAACAACAAAAAATATGAATTGGAGTGCCGTAAAACATCTCAACAGCAACCCTAGACTTGTGGAGACGATAAAGCAATATTTTTGAAATTCTCAGGGACAATGCTTTCCAACCTTAAACGCTGTACTCACACTACCAGTAAAATGTAAGAGTAGAATAAAGATGCATAAGATCTTTTAAAATGTGCTTGCTATGTAACTGTTCTCAAGAAGCTACTGAAGGATGCACTCCACTGAAAAGAGAGAATAAACCAACAAAGAGCAAGGTTGTTTGGAGGGAAACCTGAAGTGACCCAGCACAGGAAAGACATGAGTCTCTGTAGTAAGAAGCTTCTGATATTCAACTCACATATAAGGCACAGCAGAGGTCCCCCTCTGCTACCACCAATTCTTTGCCAGCCCTGCCTCTTGACTAGTTCCAGCATTGTAAATTTGAGACTCTAATCTTATGCAACTCTTACTTATGTCTAAATCTCCTTCTACCATTAATCCACTCCTACAATTATCTCCTCCTATGATTTCCTTTGTTAATTTTTTCATTTACTGACTCACTGAAAGCCCTCTGTATTATAATTGAATTGAAGAGAAACTATAGGGAAAAATTAGGTCTGATCAAGTTGCTTTTAAAAACTATTTAAGTCACTAGGCTTTCAGAAGCTCAAAGGAAAATTTTATCTTTTTGTGTTTTCATTTTTGTTAAGCCTAAAATAGTGGAGGTCAAGGTCTGATTTGAAAGAGGAACAGAGAGAGTGTAGGTAAAGAAATTTCTTCCTCTCTGAATTTTGCATAAGGTAGATATGTGCACTATGGGACCCACTGCATGAGGCAAAGTCCTAAAAAGCCGGAAATAGAATAAAATATGGCCTCTTTCTTCCAGAGAAATTATCAGGATCCAAGATTTGTTAATTTCCTAAAGTTCTCATTTCTGAAAACTTTATCATTTATACTCTGTACCTCCAAGTGCAGAGTCTTTGGCTTCAACCTGCTATGAGTTTTGAGAGACTGAGATAGAGGAGGGCCAAGTACTTAGCAATACAGGGGTCTCTGCATGAATTTCATAATTTTGAGAGGTATCCAAGACACTGTTGGCACTTGTAGGATAGCAGCAGACAGCTGATGCTCTGCTTCTTTCATCACTGCCCACCCCTGCCACCCACTGGTGCTTGTCTAGGCAGTTTCCAGAGCAGGGACAGCTTCCCACCTTGAGCACCTGTATCTCTGTCTTTCTCTGTCTAGGGGCTTTCCTGGTACCATGAAGAGCTTGAAGGTTCTCAAATAGACTCAGCTCAGAGGTATAGCAGCGTTAGCACCTGGGCAGGGGAGGATTCTCAACTAATAGGAGATGGAAGTTGTAGATAAATGCTCCAGTCTTCCCATCCCCACTGTGGGATGACTGAGCAGGGCTAAGACTGCTTTTGCATAACCTGAACAAGACTGACCTTGACAGTGAGTGTCCCCTTAAGTTTTGCTCCCTAGTGTCTCATTCCCTCCATCCTGGTCCTGGCTCTGATTCTGAGGGAAGTTCCTACAGTTTCCGGGTGAGTCCCCAGTGAGACGGAGCCGAATAAGCCCACAGTTCCTAACTTACTTATTAACATAACCTGTCTTAGTCCATTCAAGCTGCTATAACAAAACACCTGAGACTAGTTAATTTATAAACAACAGAAATTTACTTCCCACAGTTCTGGAGGCTGGGAGATCAAGGTGCTGAGGCTGGGCATAGTGGCTTACACCTGTAATCCTAGCACTCTGGGAGGCCAAGGTGGGTGGATCACCTGAGTTCAGGAGTTTGAGACCGGCCTGAGCAAAAAAAAAA
>NW_003852409.1:8984139-9038531 GCF_000181295.1 Otolemur garnettii | reverse complement strand
GCTGGCAATTTCGGTCATCTGGTAAAGGCTGCTCTCTGCTTCCAAGATGGCAGCCCCCAGAGGGGAGGAACGCCATGTCCTCACATAACAGAAGGTGGAAGGACAAAAAGAACAAACTCCCTCTGTCAAGCCATTTTGTAACAGCATTAATCCATTTTGGAGGGTGGAGCCCTCATGATCTAAACATCTCCCAAGGGCTCCACCTCCCAACACTGTTGCACTGGGGATTAAGTTTACAAAACATGAGTTTTGGGGAACACACTGGGACCCTAGCAATATCCTTTATTAATATTTCCCCTTTTCTTATCTTACTTCCTACTTCCTTGCTAGTGTATCCTGGGATTGTCTTTCAGATGTATTACCTATACCCAGTTCCTTTTCAAACTAAGGCAGGCTCTACTTAGAAATGATGCCTCACCCCAGCCCAGTCCCAACAAACACACTGGTGATTTATTGAAGTTTCTTTTCAGTTTGTGATATGAATCTAATAGCTGTACAGGCTTCTTTAAGACAAAGCTTCTCAGATATTTCAGATATTGAAGGTTGGGCATCTACTTTCTTCCAAAGGCCTCGTGGTGCAAGTTTAAACACACATGTAGTTGTAGTTTTTGTTTTTTGGTGACCGAGGAAGGAGGTGTTGGGTGTATTTGCTCCTGCTGGGTTTTTTTGTGTGTGTGTATGCACATGTGTGTGCATGTGTGTGCACACAGAGGCAATTAAGAAGGTGTGAAGGGAGATAAAGACTATGGAAGGAAAACAAGGCAGGGATTGTCTGGGTAGTCACTGTGAAATTTTCCCTCACTTAGGTCTCACGGCCGAGGGCCTGGAAGTGAGTCCCTGTGGGAATGGCACCAGGGCAAGCAACAGAGGAGCTGAGTTTGTGTAAGACTTGTGGGGGGAGGGTTGGGGTATACACAGCTTTGCATGAGGGCCACAAGGGTCAAAGGCATGTGAATAGCTCATGCCCTGTGCCCTCCTTTTCACCTTGGCTGTAGCCCCGGTCCCCAGACCACAGAGCTCATCTGGCTTGGAGAATGGGTGACAGAAACGTGCAGAACTCAGTGGCACACTGGGAAGATCAGAGGAGCTGTGCTAACTGCAGGGCATAGCAGCTGTGCTAACAGAGAGTCTGCCCCTCTGTAAGGGGCCGTCCCTGAGCGGGGCAAAGCAGAAGACCGTGGGCAGGGAAGCCTTTGGGAGGAGGGTAAATTTCTAAGTGAGCAGGTGGGGCTACAAAGCTGACAAAGTTTGGGAGATTTTTGATAAGGTGACCTAATATGTATTCATAGGCAGGTGACACGGGGCTATTCAGCTACGCGATGTTTGCTATAGATTTGCCAGAATCTGTATGCCCTTATAATCCTGTCCTGCAGAGAGCCTGGTAGTCAGATATCCCAGGCTCTACCTCTGTCACTGACCGTAAGCACAGGCAGGACGCTTGCCTTCTCTGTGCCTCAGTTTCTCTCATCTGTTATATGTCCTTCTTGGGCAAGATGAAAGACGAAAGCTAAGGTTCCTTTTAATTCTAAGGTAACATTTACCTTAGTACCAAAAAGTGCTACTCACACCCCGAGGCCTAGAGAATGTTCCGGTATTTGACTCCTGCCCTTTGAGTTCAGACGTGGCCTGTGGGTCTGGGATCTCCTTTCTCTTATGCTGCTCTTGAATGAAACACTCAGTATGGCCAGACGCCGACATTAAAGGAAAAGCATTAGTCATAGCTTTTGCATGATGTCCACATTGGGACAGTGTCTTAAATGTGTAAGAGACAACTCTTAAACTGGTGTTTTATTGTCCTTGAACCACTATACCTCTGTTGAATTCATTCTAGATCATAAATCTGACCATAAAACACCAGTTTGCCAAACTGGCTATTAATTGCACCCATCTGTGATTGGACTAGAACTCGAAAGTGCCCCTTGCAGCTGTCTACTTATTCCCTGTCTGGGCTCTGATTCCCTCCCATGCTTTATAACTGACACCTTTTTATTATTTTTACTTCCTATAGAGTTGGCAGATTGCTCTTGCAAAAAGTTCAACGGAATGTCTCCAGTAGGGGTGCCCTGCTTTCTAGAATGGAAAGTCTACCTCCATGGTGTCACAGGCCAGGGGCTCCAGGCTAAAACTTCTCCTGCCCAGGCTGTGCCCCTGGTGGCGCAACTGAACGGACTGTGAACGATACGTTCATTCCTGATTCACAGGTGGCTGGACAGATTACACAAGGCCAGCCTGGCAATAGCCATACTTGCTTTGCTTCAGAAGTAATTATTTAGGAAGGAGGTTGTCCTCAAGGCGTTAGGCAGGGCTGTGAGAAAACCCCCCAAATTGCATGTGGCCTAATCAGAGGGCCAGTGGGAAAGCAAAGAATGAAAAAGAAAGTTTTAAAAGAATATTATTAATTTCTGAATAAGCTAATACCATCTACAGTAATCTATTCATTATCTGGCACTCATGGGGATTGGTAGATGCTGGATAAATATAGTTTCTAGTTGCTTGGGAGTTACTGTTAAAAATAAGCCTAATTCCGTACCCCATACTATACCATACACTCTGTATTGACTGGATATTAATATTGAAATATACTAATTACAAACTAAGACAAAGACAAACTTCACTTACTGTAACACAGTTTTACTGTATTATAAAACAGCTTTACAAATGCAGGTGTACAATTTTAGTTAAGTGGCAGTCATCACTCTTCAATGTCACTACCATGTCTTTTTTAATTTCAAGTAACACACATTACCACTTAAAAACTTACAGTAGAGCGAAGGTTCACTGGGCAGACATCACATCAGAGGATCACTGGAGTCTGATGATATAGCTAGGACAGCATTAAGAGAAGTGGGCGTGGAGGGTTCTGGATCTACATCAGTAGACTTGTGCTGGCAAAATTGTGTGCATCTTTCTTGGAAATCTAAACGAATATCAGCTTGCTGAGAGGCCCTCCTCCTCTCATGCACAGTCAGGTTCTGTGTGATATGAAGGGCTGCAGTGCTACAAAAGTTATCACAGCCTCAATGCTGCAGGGGCCAACTGCCAGGATCTTTCTCCACCTCACAACCGTTGTCACCACTCTCTTCTTCTTCTACAATATTCTTTTTTTCAGGATTCATAACAGCTTCTCGTGATGTCATCTGTATTTAGCGTATGAGTTCCTGGAATAGCCTCATCCATAGCAAGCCAGTCGCTGAGCTCATCTTGAGACAAAGTCATTTTGTCAGAAGCTCAGGGCAGAATAATGACAGCAGTGGAAGGAGAGTCCCTGCCCAATTGTGACTAGCCAGGGAAGCAGTCAGGGTCCTAGATATGGACATTGCAGGGCACTGAGAACATATGGGAGCCATGGGAGAGACGCACCAAGTGTTAGCTTGCTAAGGGCACGAGCACCAAGTTTAAACTATGTTTGTTTTTTTTTTGGTTTTTTTGGTTCAGTTACTGCTGGTTTCTTGAGCTCTGGTTAAAGGGGAGTTTACTGTAATAACAATAAGATCTAATATTTGTTGAATGCTATCACTGGGAACATAGCTGTCAGCATTATTCCAAGTACATCTTCATATATAGTTATGGCTATGTAATGACCAAACAAATATATAACAGTCACCCCATAAGATGGTAATGGAGCTGAAAAATCCCTATGGCCTAGTGATGTTGTAGGTGTTGTAACATCATAGTGAAACGTATTACTCACCTGTCTGTGGTGACAGTGGTGTAAACAAACCCACTGCACTGACCCAGAGTATAAAAGTATTAAACATACAGTTATGTATAATCCAGAATACTTAATGATAATAAATGACTATGTTACTGGTTTATGTATTTACTATACCATACCTTTTATCATTATTTTAGAGTATATTTCTTCTGCTTTAAAAAAAAATAGTTAACTGTAAAACAGTCTTAGGCAGGTCCTTCAGGGGGCGTTCTAGAAGAAGGTAGTCACATAGCAGATGATAGTTACCTTCATGTTACTGCCTGTGAAGACCGTCCAGTGGGACAAGATGTAGAGCTGAGAGGCAGTGATATTAAAGATTCTGATCTACAGTAGGCCTAGGCTAATGTGTGTATTTGTGTCTTAGTTTTAATGAAAATGTTTTAAAATTATTTTAAAAATTAAAAAAAATTTAAAACAAGGCTAGGTATGGTGCACTCTAATTCTAGCACTCTGGGAGGCTGAGGCAGGTGGATTGCTTGAGCTCATGGGTTCAAGGCCAGCCTGAGCAAGAGAGAGACCTTATCTCTAAAAATAGCTGGACATTGTGGCAGGTGCCTGTAGTCCCAGCTACTCGGGAGACTGAGGCAAGAGAATTGCTTAAGCCTAAGAGTTGGAGGTTGCTATGAGCTGTGATGCCACAGCACTCTACCCAGGGCGACATAGTGAGACTCTTGTCTCAAAAAAAAAAAAAAAAAGAAAGAAAGAAATCAGGAAATCAGATCATTTGAGGTCAGGGAGTTCACACTTACCCACTTCAATGCCTCAAGAAGGATGTTTGCATTTATGTGACAAATGAAGATAGGAACCTCTTCAAGTGCAGGAGATACAGTGAGTCCAAGCCTGGTGGCCTGGATCCTCAGCCCATCTTGAGCTGGCCTTGGACAGCCATTGTCACCACTCCCCACTCTGTGACTTTCCTGAGCTGCAGCCACAGTTAGAGACTTTGCCTGCACCTGCCTTACTTTGCTCAGCTGCCTGTGCTGTTTACGTCTTTACATATCTGTCTTGGGAAGCTTTTCTAAGTTTGTTGAAATCTTCAGCTTTTGAGACTCAGCTCAATTAGCGAGCAACTCTTCTTTGAAACTTTCTCAGATTTTTCAGTTTGAGTTGTCGCTCATTTGTGTTTCCTCAGTGCCTGGCTTATACTTCCATCACAGCTTGTTTCATATAATGTTATAATTCTTGTTCTCTTTCTCTCTCCTCAAAGCTGCCATCTCCTATGAAAACAATGCCTTCTTCTGAAATACTTCCTGAAGGACTTGACCGAGACTGTTTTACAGTTGACTTTTTTTAAATAAGTAGAAGGAATGTACTCTAAAATAATGATAAATGTATGGGTTAGTAAATACATAAACCAGTAACACAGTCATTTATTCCATTAAGTATTCTGAACCATACATGATTATATGTGCTACACTTATAGACAGCTGGCAGTGCAGTGAGTTTGTTTGCGCCAGCATCACCACATACCATGGGTAAAATCTTAGCACACTATATGGCACAGAGCTGGTGTCCTGTAAATGTTTGCTGAAAAAAAAAAATGCCTAAAGCAATTGTTACCATCATCAAACAGATAATTAATTATAGGCATTCAGAGATTCTGTCTTCAAACTCATGAAAAGAACTTTCTTTTCGGCTTTAATTATTCTGATAGTTTTCCGAGTCCTTTCACTTTTGTTGGCTTGTTTGCATAAATTATTGATACTTTATGACTGTTTCACTATTTGATGATGATGATACTAAAAGATGAATTAAGTGGCCACTCTAAAGATAATGATGCTTATGATGAAGCATTTCCATAGGTGACACCCTTCTTTTCAGGGCCAAACATGAAATCTTCCTTTTCCCAGCAAGACTTTTACCAGGTAGGCAGGAATGCCAGTAGAACCTGAAAGAGGATAGGCATATTGCTCCTATCCTGGATATAACAGAAGATTGAAGTTTTGACATACTACTGAGCATCTGGGGGTTTTCAACAGAGTCTTTAAACATGGCATGAGTTTGAGAATAATTTTTAAATTTTTACATAACATATAGACAAACCATGAGTTGATTTTATTAAACACTTTTAATTACAACTAATTACAGATGTTGCCTTTGCTAAGACATAAATAGCTCTAATCTCTCCCTAAACAATTGCTGCACAAGTTAAAGGAGAGCTGGGTTAATGCCTCAGGGACCTCCATTTCTTTGATCTTTTTTGTCCTTCTGAATAATCTTACACTCACAGCTGTGTAAGTATTTTTCTCTTCCCTTCTGTAGTTTGTGTCCCTGGTTCTCCTTAACATTGACCCCAATCATGGAGCCCCCTACCTCCAACTTTATCCTGAAGATCACAGTCATGGCAGCCTCTGCTTAGCTCAGCATTAATGTTATCTACTCACAAAATTGTTCTTGGGAGTTCATGGAGCCTCAATCAGGGCTTCTAGGAATCAACCTTCCAGCTTTTTACAAAGGCCACTTTCTGCTCTTTGGGAGGAAGAGATGGACTTCTTAACAAACCCTCACGGGGGAGGGGGGGCGTCTTTCTCTACCCCTAGCCCCACCCTTCCCACAAAGGATTACAGCAATCTCCCTACCCAGGAGATACCTCTGTGTTTTTACTTTAAATCTCAGCAGAATGTTTGATATAATGTTTTGCTGTAGTTGCATAAATGATCCCTGCTGATAGGGAAACACTCTTTGAAAAAAGTTTTCATTATCAAACAACGAGCACAGCTGACTGCCCTGACCCATTTCTGAGCCTCTTTTCTTCCAACTGGGGTGAAGGCCACTGGTACTAAGGAAGCTAAATGTTTAATAATTTACTCAAGTGCTTAAAAAGATCGGTTATGGAGGAGGAATCTGTAAATATCAAAGCCAGAAACTCTGAAGGAGAAGATAATGTAGATTTAAAAATAAAGAGCAACCCGGGAAAACTATTTGCAACCTACGTAACAGTTGGGGACTTAAAATGATTTAACTGGAGCTTTAACAGATACATAAAAAAAGAATCAACACTGAATTTAAAAAGTCCGTAAACATGATAAGATGTTCAGTCTTACTCATAAAGAAAATACCAATATGAACCAAAACAACAATAAATTGGATGGGACATAATTTAAAGACTTTTATTACATTATTATTTTATTATTATTACATAAAGAAAGAATCAACACTGAATTTAAAAAGTCTGTAAACATGATAGGATGTTCAGTCTTACTTATAAACAAAGAAAATACCAATATGAACCAAAACAAGAATAAATCGGATGGGACATAATTTAAAGACTTTTATTACATTAAAAGTTTATTACAAGGATGAAGGATGTAATAAAAGGATGAAGAGGTACACATACTCCTACTAATATATATCTATTATGTGGCTAAAATTTAAAAAATACTAGAAAACACAAAGTGCTGAAAAGGATGCGGGGCAATTGGAACTCTCAGATATTGCTAGTGAGAATAGAAAGGGTGCCAACACCTGGAGAACAATTTGGCAGTTTCCTAGAAAGTTAAACATGCCCTTACCATACGACTCTGCAATCCCACTCCTGGATATTTATGCTAGAGAAATGAACACATATTCACACACACAAAAGACTTGTATGTGAATGTTTATAGAAGCTGTAGTCAAAATTGTCAAAAACTAGGGAAAATCATCCTTTAATAGGCGAATGGATAAACTGTGGGACATCCATGGAGTGAAGCACTACTTAGCAATAATGTAATAAGAAGAAGAACCAATCAAAACTACTGATACACGCCACAATATGAATGAATCTCAGAAGCTTTACACTGAATTAAAGAAGCCAAAGTTTTCATACACTGTATCTGAGTCCACTTATATAACGTTTTTGGAAAGATAAAATTATGGGTACTAAGCAGATCAGTGGTTACCGGAGGTTTAAGTGTGTGGGGAGTGTGTGATTACAAAGAGACAGTGCAGGGCATCTGGGGGAGATGAAACTCATCTCTATCCTAATTATCGTCACGTAACACAAATCTATACATGTCAGGATTCAGAGAACTGCATATCAAAACCAAACCTGGGCTTTCTCATACCCTGCTCATGACAGTACACTTTGTTGCCAATTTTAATAGAGGGAAATGAGCTATCTGTATCAAAATATAAAGCTTACCTATTCTGTTATTTAGCAATCCCACGTTTGCAAAAATATGTCAAGCAATTGTTGGGCATGTGTGCAAAGATGATCATAGCTGCACTTTTTTGGACTATAAAAAAGAGATACAACCAGCCGGCCACGTGTGGTGGTATGCACCTGTAGTCCAGCTATAGAGGCTGTGGCAAGAGGATCATTTGAACCTGGCCTGGGAAGCGTAGTGAGCCCTTGTATAAAAATAAAGATAATAAATGTCTGTCTGTAGAAATTTGTTTTTAAGTTATATTACATATGTAAGTAGAATATTACACATTCATTTAAAATAATGATAAAATCTGCATTTGTTTATATGGAAAAAGTGTCCACGATATATTAGAAGTGAAAATAGTAGATTCCAAAGAGCATATATGGCAAATACTTGTTTAGAAATAATTACTGGGCCAGACAAGGTGTCTCATGCCTGTAATCATAGCCCTCTGGGAGGCTGAAGTGGGTGGACTGCTTTAGCTCATGAGTCTGAGACCAGCCTAAGCAAAAAGCAAGACCCCATCTCTACTAAAAATTGATAAAACTGAGATAAGAAGATTGCTTGAGCCTAAGATTGGGAAGTTGCTGTGAGCTATGATGACATCATGGCACTTTACACACGGCAAGAGCTTGAGTCTCAAAATAAAAGGATTTGGCACCTCAGTGGCACCTTACCTCAGTGGCTAAGGGTGCCGGGCACTTATACCTGAGGTGGTGGGTTCGAACCTGGCCTCGGCCAGCCAGACAATGACAACTGCAACAACAACAAAAATAGCTGTGCATTGTGGTGCGTGCCTACAGTCCCAGCTACTTGGGAGGCTAAGGCAAGAGAATCACTTAGGTCTAAGAGTTGGAGGTTGCTGTGAGCTGTGACGCCGTAGCACTCTACCAAGGGCAACAAAGTGAGATTCTGTCTCAAAAAAACAAACAAAAAATAAAATTCCTGGAAGAAGGTACACCAGACAGAAGTCATCTCTGGGCAGTAGGCTCCTAATGATTTTCACTTTGCTCTTTGTACTTTTTCATAGTCTTTAAACTTTATACCTTTGTTATAGTCTAGATGTTTGATGAATAGGTATTATTTTTATATTTTTAAAATGTATTTTCATTTTTACAAAAATACATGTAAAGTTTGATGGTTTGCTTTTTAAACCATGTTAAAATTTTTCTAAATCCAAATAGATTTATTCAAATATCATGTATCCCCCAAAAGTTTCCTGCCAAAATATGCTACAAAAGAGAGTATTTAGCTGCACATTTCCGAGACTGCTGAGACCAACAGTATTATTCCCACTGTCTAACTTTTCACCCTTCAATCTGTGTGTGTTATAAATACCCTTGCATGTTTTTGAGGCATTTTCTTAGATATTTAAACTGTAAATTCTTGGCTGGGCGTGGTGGTTCACAACTGTAATCCTAGCACTCTGGGAGACCTAGGCAGGTGGATTTCTTGAGCTCAGGAGGTCAAGACCAGCCTGAGCAAGAGCAAGAACACGAGAAACCGTTTCTACTAAAAGTAAGAAAATTAGCAAATTAGCCAGGGGTAGTAGCACTTGCCTGTAGTCTCAGCTACTGGGGAGGCTGAAGCAGGAGGATATTGTTAGCCCCAGAGTTAGAGGTTGCTGTAAGCTATGATGCCATGGTACTATACCCAGGGCAACAGAAAGAGAGTGTCTGTCTCAAAATAAAAAAAAAAAAAGCAAATTCTCAGGCTGAAGGAAAATAACCTCTAGGTGTCCTTTTAGTTAAACATCAAATAATGTACCCTTTTTAGCATAAAGGATAAAATGGAAAGGTGATTTTTTTTATCAAATTGAGAAATTATGTCCTGATAGACTGATGGTTGATTTAAATATAACTTCCCGTCAAACATCTGCTTTTAGAATCAAATTACTCTGACTCTACAGTCTCCTGAAATCTCATAGTATCACATTTCTGTTTGCCTTTGCATGGTTTTAAGAAAACAAATGTGAAACTTCAAATTTGGTTTTCATTGTACTGCATTTCATATGATATGCTGGTCATTTCATAGAAATATAAGGTGACAAATAGTCTGTGGAAGGAATAATTGCCATTCTCTCTCCGAATCTTGGTCATTCAAAATTCTTCTCTCCCACACTGAAGATTCATTTGGGAAGACTTTTCCTCCACAGCTGCTCACATGTTTCTTTGATCTCTTTCTTCTCCACATTTGCCTTGTTGTGCACCCCCAGGGGAATGCTGTATTTCATCTTGCTTTCTTTGTTTACTTTCAGGGTTTAGTTCAATAAACAAAGTGGCTGGGATCCAGCTTTGGGCTCTCACAGGTTTGGGAGTGTTCTTTGGGCTCATTTTTAGTTACCCAAAGAGAGTGTTGCTTCTGACCTCTTTGACTTTTCTCCTGCTGGTTTTACTGTGCCTTTGATATTGGCGGAAGGGTGAGATCTCTGTTGTTTTTATTCGAGGCAGTAATGCCTTTAATTGCTTTGCGACTCAAGTTGTGTTCAGTTAAAATCAGGAATGTGTGCCTGAGAAAAAAAATCAACTCAAACCAGCAAAAGTAGAAACTCTTTTTTTTTTTTTTGAGACAGAGCCTCAAGCTGTCCCCCTGGGTACAGTGCTATGGCATTACAGCTCACAGCAACCTCCAACTCCTGAGCTCAAGCGAGTCTCCTGCCTCCGCCTCCCAAGTAGCTGGGACCACAGGCACCCGCCACAACGCCCGGCTATTTTTTGGTTGCAGCCATCATTGTTGTTTGGCGGGTCCGGGCTGGGGATTCGAACCCGCCACCTTAGGTGTACGTGGCTGGCACCTTAGCCGGTTGAGCTATAGGCGCCGAGCAAAAGTAGAAACTCAGGAAACACACAATTCTTACTCTCAACACAGAAATTATAATTTAGTTACACAGTATTGTAAAAAAATTTTCAACCAGATTCAGCCATTCATTGCCTGTTGCATTCATGTTCTCAGCCACTTCTCCCAGCACATTTTCAGGGTGCAGGATGCAGGAGAGCCAACCTCCCCTCCCACTCCATGCTGCCTCTCCCCGACTAAACCTTCTAGGCTAAGGGGCCAGGAGATCAGAAGCTTATAGGGGTAAGGGGTATGGTGCAAATGAGCAAGGCAGATGGTTTAAGAAACGCAGGGATTAATAAAGAGTCTGCAAAGTGAAAAGGGCAAGCTGCATCAAAAAAGAGCCCCGTTAAAGTACCACCCATTGTTGCTATGCAGGAATAGACCTTTTGTGGTCAGATTTCCCATTTTTTAAAATAGAAGTGGGGAATAAAGATTTTCGTGTGACGTTTTCACTCTTGTTGACTATTTCAAATAAAATACCAACACTCTTCAGCTCACACCACATATTAGGGAGCTGGATGTAGCCAGCAAGCCCTTGATAGAAACTAAAGTGTGTTAACTTGGGAGACTGAGGGCAAGTACTGATGAAGGCTGTTTCTATATGAGGACCAGCATGGGCAGCATGGGCAGAATTCCAGCAGTGGACAAGATACAGAGGACTTGGTGGGACCAGTCTTTAGCAGTGCTGCTGGGTGCTCAGGACAGCTCAATGGGGAACTAAAACTATGGAGACTGGTGGGGAACAGATTGGCCTCTTTATCTCTCCAGAGCCCCAGGGGTTTTCGGCAGTTTTGGAGGAGGGGAAGAGAAAGAGGAATATCTCAAGAAAGGGATATTGGATTTCCTGTTAATAGATAGGTGGGTATTTGAGTGCTTAAATAGAAAATCAAAGAGAAATATGACCATATTTGAACTCCAGGTTGGTGAGTAATCCGTACTTCTTAGTTTAATTGAAAATAACAATTTAAAAATCCACAAATTGGGGTTTTAGAAAAGAGTCACGTTTATTAGGTTATTGTTGGACATTAAGAAACAATTAATTACATTGTTGCTTAGGATAACGATAACAATTATAATAATAAGCAGCAACAATAATAGTGGCTATTATTTACTGAGTATGTACCATATGCCAGGTGCAGTGCCAAGCAGGTCATATGTGATAACTCATCTAATACCTGTAACTACTCTGGAAGGTGGCTTTTAGGTTGTTTCCATTTCCCAGATGAATAAGCTGAGGCACAGAGATCTAAAGTAACATACCAAAGGACACACAGATGAGAGAGATTAATCACATCAGATGAGTAGGAAGTTTTAAAAATACAGCGACTTACCTGTAGCAGTGAACCCTTAGGATTGGCTTAAAAGCCTCTCTATTTTCTCTTACAGTTTATAAACCTACTCACCAAAAGTTACTTGCCATTTTAGCCATTTTTATCTCTCTAAATTAACTTCTGTTCATTTTTATCATGTACACGTGCTTTTAAAATACACAGTTTCCATGTGGTGGTTTAAGGTTTGCCTTGCTGCGCTTATAAAGGATTTCCTCCTACTACTTATCTACACACTCTGTTTTACATATCATTTTTCTTAGCTGAAAAATAGAATATGTTTATCCTAGAAATTTTTTTAATGAATAAATATATGAATAAAATTACTCCTAAGTTCACCATCCACAGATAATTGCTGTGAACACCTAGGTGGGATTCTTTCCGTTCTTTTTTTTTTTTTTTTTTTGAGACGGAGCCTCAAGCTATCCCCCTGGGTAGAGTGCCATGGCATCACACTCACAGCAACCTCCAACTCCTGGGCTCAAGTGAGTCTCCTGCCTCAGCCTCCCAAGTAGCTGGGCGCCCGCCACAATGCCTGGCCATTTTTTGGTTGCAGCCATTATTGTTGTTTGGCGGGCCCAGGCTAGGGATTCGAACCCGCCACCTTAGGTGTATGTGGCTGGCGCCTTAGCCGCTTGAGCCACAGGCGCCGAGCCATTCTTTCCAGTCTTTTCTAGGCACATATATTCAATGAAAAAGACTATCCATATAGTAACAACTATTTTTTTTTACTAAGTATGAATTAGTCACGTATAACTATAACTTTGCTTTCCCCTCCAAATGAGCCATGTGTGATGGCTCATACCTGTAATCCTAGCACTCTAGGAGGCTGAGGTGAGTGGATTCCTTGAGCTCAGGAGTTCAAGATCAGCCTGACCAAAAGCGAGACCCTGTCTCTGAAAAATAGCCAGGCCTTGTGGTGGGCACCTGTAGTGAAACTCTGTCTCAAAAACAAACAAAACAACAAAGAACATTAACCGTGAACAGTCAGTTTCCCATTTCACTACTCGCTGAAAACATTATTTCTATTTTTATGGCTATATAACATTCAATCTATAAATTTGCCAGAGTTTATTTTAGAATTTTCATGCTGTTAGATGATTAAATGTTTTTTAGATTTTAATCCATAGACAAAATTCCTTTTTTTTTTGGATACAGAGTCTCACTATATCACCCTCCATAGAGTACCATGGTGTCATAGCTCACAGCAATCTCAAACTCTTGGGCTCAATTGATCCTCTTGCCTCAGCCTCCCAAGTAGCTGTGACTACAGGTGCCCACCACAATGCCCACCTATTTTTAGAGATGAGGTCTCACTCTGGCTCAGGCTGGTCTTGAACCCATGAGCTCAGGCAATCTACTCACCTCGGCCTCCCAAGTGCTAGGATTATAGGTATGAGCGGCCTTACCTGTCTGACAAAATTGTTGAACATATGTTTTTGACCATATATTTGGATATTTCCTTAGGATAAATTTCTCCAAGTAAAATTCACATGTCAAAGACTCTTGCTTTGTGTGGCTAAACGGACCGTCAGAATGGAAGGCCACTTTGCACCCTTCTAGCACCTTCAGTTTTCATGATCATTACTGTGTCCTTTTCTCTCTTTTCTTTAATGTCCCATCATATTTTCCTTAGATACCTTAGGACCACACCCCCGACATAGCTTTCTTTTCTCATTCAGGCAACATGGCCAGGACTGCCAATCTCAGCGGTAAGAACACACATGCGGGAGCTTCCTGCTGAATTCTGCTGGACGGTGGAGCCAATCAAGAGCTTGTGGAGAGGACATTAGCTTTAGGGTCAGCTCTGTGGCAAGCCCAGGTATCTACACATGGAGCCATCTCCCCACTAATCTACATGATTGGACAATTAGCCAGCTAAGAAATTGCTCAGATTTCACTGGACACCATCAGTCACTAGAAGCATGGAAATACATTAGGATCTTTGGTCTTTGAGAAGCCAAAATATTTGTTCTGTTCTGACAATTTTGGAAGCCATGAAAAGTATTAGGCAAGGATGGGTTGAACCAACACAGGACCATTAGGGAGGACAGCAAAGGGAAATTTAAGCACTCCTAAAAAAAAAAAATAATCGTCCGCTAAATGCTGAAAGAGAAAAACAAAGCTTGTTTCTATTGCGGCCCAATAGAAAAGGGAATCTGGAACATTTCCTAAGATTTCTTTGTTTTTTAATGACTTGCTCTCTTGTTAATATGTCAGGGAGAAGGAAAGCTCCTGGCTAAGAAGTAAAACAGTCCCTCATCCCAGAAATCACAGCCTGGAATATGGATTCTGCAGAGTCTAAAAAGTACTCTGAATAAGGAAAGAAATGCAGATACGTTACTTCTATTATAATAAACACTTGGTTTCTTTTCCTCCCCCGAGTCCAATTATTTTCTCCTCAAACTGACTGTCCTCTGTGAATCTATTGTTAACACTTGTTGACAGATCTGAGTTAGGGGTAACATCTGCCTATGAATTTGGTTATTCAAAAATGTCTCTTTCTCCTTTTTCTCCATGGCTCTTTGTCTCATCACAACTTTACATCTAATGAGGGAAGTAGTTTCTTTTCTTTTCTTTTTGCAGTTTTTGGCCAGGGCTGGGTTTGAACCAGCCACCTCTGTCATATGGGGCCAGTGCCCTACTGCTTTGAGCCACAGGCGCCGCCCCCCCCTTTTTTTTTTGAGGCAGAGCCTCAGGCTATTGCCCTGGGTAGAGTGCCGTGGCAACACAGCTTACAGCAACTTCCAACTCTTGGGCTCAAGCGATTCTCTTGCCTCAGCCTCCCAAGTAGTTGGGAATACATGCACCCGCCACAGTGCCTGGCCATTTCTCGGTTGTAGTTGCCATTGTTGTTTGGCAGGCCTGGGCTGGATTATGAACTAGTCAGCTCTGGTGTATATGGCTGGCGCCTTATCTCTTGAGCTACAGGCACCCAGCCAGGGAAGTGGTTTCTGTGTCTCTTCTCCTTTCCACATCTCTTGCATCCTCCTTCTAGAACAGTGGTTCTCAACCTTCCTAATGCCTGCGACCTTTTAACACAGTTCCTCATGTTGCGGTGACCCCCAATCATAAAATTATTTTTGTTGCTACTTCATAACTGTAATTTTGCTACTGTTATGAAACATAATGTAAATATCTGATATGCAGGATGTATTTTCATTGTTACAAAGGGACGAGACCCACAGGTTGAGAACCGCTGTTCTAGAACAATAGCACATTGGAGGACCAGTGCAGAGAAGGGGTTTCCAAGCCCTAGGGAAGTAGATGAGGAGAGGCTGTTAAGTTTACAGGATGCCGATGGGTGTGGGTAAGAGAGGGTGGAGGAGGAACCAGAGCATGTCCAAAGCTTTCCAATATCATGTTTCCAAAGGCTTCACAGGTCTTTCTAAGGAACTTTGAGACTATTTTCTTTTCTTTGTAAGTAAAGGAAAGGAAGCATAGGAAGTTTTGAAGCGGAAGATATATGATTAGATTGTTTCTGTGTTGGTGTGCTTAGTTTTTGTTTTGTTTTATATATTTTTTTCCAGGCAAAAATCACCCTATTGTAGTAGGGAAGATAAGTAGGCAGGGAAAGAAACTAGAGGCAGGAACAGTGGTTTGAAGATTGCTGCAAATACAGAAGCCCAGATGTTTGGCTTCAATTTTGGCAATGGAGATGGAAAGGAAGGGACAGATTTAAAAGATAATTGGGAGGTATGACTGACTTGACCTGGGTGCTTTTTGAAACAAGAAGAGGAACAGACAAAAAGATGAAAAAAAATTAAGCAAGGATGACTACGATTTCCCACAGTCAATGTCTGGATGGTGATGTCGTCATTAAATGTCTTAAAAAAGGCAAATGGAGGGAAAGAAATTGAAAGTGTTTTCTTTCTTCCTTTTTTGGAAGGAGGGTGTTACTTGAAGAATGTTCTGCACAAAAAACAAGCCAAACAAAAATCCTGATTGTATTAGATTTGCACTGGTGTAAATATTCACACCATTGGCTGATTTCAAGGTAGTCTGTGGAGGTCACTCTTTGAGGAGGTGGGGAGAGAAAGGCACAATCAGCTCTTCCGAGTTGGTGTGATAGGGCTCCAGCACATCACTGGTCTGGCTGAATATTTTACCATGCATTAGTCTCATAGCTTGGCAAGGAGATGAGGGAGGGCTGGCCATATAAGGCTTAAATGAAGCCAAGGGGGTGAACAATACTGGTCAGGGGAACATATTAAAATAAAAAGAGAAAACCAGTGTTGGGAGATTTGTAAAGAAATAGGAGTCAGAAAAAGAGTGGTTAAAGAGGCAGAAGACTCAGAAAAGAACTAGACTCACGAAATAGAAGAGAAGAACTAGTTTCAGGGAGGAAGGTTAGTCAATAGTCTCAAATACCAGAGATCAAATAGCCTAAGGACTTAAAGCAGGTCAGCAGCATTCCCAAGTAAGCGGTCTCTCTGAGCTTGAGATATTTTTCTCTGTACTTTTCTACGTTAAAAATATTTTATAAGGAAAAAAAGAAATCTCATCTCTCCCTATCCCCCACCTTTAAGGAAGTCATTAATGAATTTGGACAGAACAAACTCAGAGCTGTAAGAATGAAAATTTGACTGCCGTGGGCTGAGAAGGTAATGAAAGGGAAGGGGGTAGAGGTGAAACCTTTCTAGCATTATGGCCTTTAAGGGAAAGATAGCTTGAAGGAAGGAAGGTTGGAAGGATAGCTTTTAAAAGAGTTACAGCTCACTAATCAACTAGAAATTTGGAGGACTACACAATATCTGTCTGTAATCCAGCCTAACCTCTTGATCTCAATGACAAGCAGAGCAAATGTTTTAGTCAAGTCCAGAAGCAATAATGGCTTTCAATCTTGCTGGTGTGTCAACAGGAATCACATTAATTCTGTGATTACATTGGTCCAATTAAATTGAATGATTGAGATCCTATGTAGTACACCATCTACTCCAAAGACAATGGTGGTTCCTTGTACTTTTTTATTTGACCATTGATTGCTTGACAATTTGCTTCTGTGACTAACCACGTACTGCAAATAAGCTGAGTCAAATTTGAATTGTAGGTCCTTTTATTTCTCCTTATTTGGAAGATGGTCTATTTTTTTTTAATTGAGGCATCTCTTACTCTACACAGATTCTCCAAGATTACAACTATTAGTCCTTCTTAAAATAAATTGATCTTTAAAAAATTATTTTATAATATTTTTTATTCTTCATTGATTTCCTGCCATGTTTTTTTTTTTTTTTCGGAGTTTCTGGAAACCTAACAGTGGGAATACTAAACAAAATCTCTCACGTGTGGTAAAAAAATTTTTAGACAATGTGTATATCTACATGTGTACAGAGAAGAGAACAGATACATAGCAAAGCAACCTCCAAGCAAAACCTTTTAGGTAACCCCTAATTTAAAAGCCCCAAGGGATGATAACATTGAGCTTCTCTGTAGCTCCATGACCTCCAACAGGGTCTCCAAGGCCAAGTCTGCCTGAAGGTTGATTCTGTAATTAGATGCCAGGATCATCTCAGAATAGAACCTCATGCCAGGCCACATTTATGGAATCAGCTTCTCCTGAGCAAACCAACAGCAACAAAGGGCCTTCCTACTTATTTAAGAAGGTCACTTAGTGGGGGAGGCTTGGGGTTTTGGTGCTGGTGTTAGCAGGAGTTAAAATACTTGGAGAAAAGCTCACTGAAGTATACTCTGAAACAAATCAACCTATAATACTTGCAAAGGAAAAGAAGCCAAACTCTGTAAAATAATTTGAAGAGGCTTATTCTGGGCCAGGTTTGAAAACTGTGGCTAGAGCCATGTCCAGGAAGCCATGAGCAAGTGGACTTGCAGTGATTGGGTTATAGTTCAGTTGTATACATTTCAGAGAGACAGAAATTACAGCTAAAGTCATAAATCTGTACATGAAAGGCACACATTGGTTTGGCCCGAAAAGGTGGGACATCTCAAAGTGTGGGGTGGGGGCTGGGCTTACAAGTCATAGGTGGATTTCTTTGGTGGAGAACTGGCAGAAAGGGTTAGGTTTTGTCTGAAAGATCTCGGCAAGAAAGGAACGCAAGTTAAAATTAGGGTCTGTTAATTAGAGAAAAGCCAGGGCCCTATACCCAGACTCAGGTGATTTGTTACGTATATTGAGGACCTGCAAGTTTGTCTTGGGCCTGTTTAATGAGCTACAACGGATGTCTCTAAGAAGGGAGGGAGGCATCATAAGGAATGTCTGACCTTTCTCATGGCTAGCAACTCTGTTTTAGGGTATTATTTTGGATGAAGGGGGTCCATTCAGTTAGCCAGTGTGAGGGGAGAGCCTTTAGAGTTTCAGTTCACATATCAAGGACTGGAGGAGAAAGAATTGACACTCTTTGCAAGCTTCTTTCTCTAGGGGCACATTTCTTAGACTCTAATTTTTGGAATTTAGTCTTTTTTATCCTGCGAAGCTGTCATGCTTGCAATGCGTGGGCTTATTGTCAGCAGTCTTGTGTCCCGCGTAACCTGGCTGAATCATTTAGCCTCTTTGGGGGTTTGAGCTCTTCTAACAGTAGAAATTAACAAGACTAATAAACATATTTCAAACATTATACTATATTGATGTGCTCTTTGCCAGGGAGGAGCAGATTCTTTTCTTTTTTTTTTTTGAGACAGAGCTTCAAGCTACCCCCCTGGGTAGGGTGCCCTGACATCACAGCTCATGGCAACCTCCAATTCCTGGACTCAAGCGAGACTCCTGCCTCAGCCTCCCAAGTAGCTGGGACCACAGGTGCCCGCCACAACGCCCGGCTATGTTTTGCTTGCAGCCATCATTGTTGTTTGGCAGGCCAAGGCTGGATTTGAACCCACCACCTTAGGTGTATGTGGCTGGCGCCTTAGCCACTTGAGCCACGGGCGCCGAGCCGAGGAGCAGATTCTTAACATCATAGTTTAGATTTAGCTACCATGATCAAGTTTGGCCATAGGCTTATATATTTAGAATCAATGGCTGTTCTCTCCATAGAACTTTTGATTTTCTTCATGGGCTCACTACCTTGCCAGCCTCTTATAGCTGTCTTATTTGTGTAGGGCTTCCTGTTGCCCATTCCCATTAAAGCACTCGAAGGGATTACCTTAATAGGGGTGTTCTTTGGAACCATATCCTTCAAAATTCAAAAAAGAAAGATTTTGGTGGTAGGACTTTAAATGCTGTAATAGGGGAAGGAGAAGGGAGGAGACAGAGGATCAGAGAGACCTCATCACTCCCTGAAGTCACTAGGAATCTTAACACTCCCTCTAGGAGCTTCCCTCTATATTCAAGAGGCGGAGAGATGGTTTTCAACTCTATGCTAGTCCTAGAGTTTTACAAGTTTGTCCTGGAAAAAACTTCACAGGCTGTAAATGGCACCTGAAAATGACATTACTAGTCAGCTCATAACAGTCTTTCTGTTTATAGTGTCATTTTTCCAAGGAGCTCAAAGGTTTTAATAAAATTTACTTTCAGAAAACTCAGGTGAGGAAGTGAGAACATACATGTTCTGTCCATTTTAAAAGATAAACACAGGCAGAAAGGCTTTACCTAAATTGCTCATCATGTGGCTACATCAAGTTTGGCCCCAGACCCAATCTCTTAACCAGGATTGTCCTTTAAGGCAAAAGGATTGCCTTTCCTGGGCTCTGGGCTTTTTAGCAGGCTCAGCTCTGGGCCTTCTCAAACTCCCATCCCTTGCCTAAGGGCAAGTAGGCCATGCCACCCAGAGTTAGGAGTACCTGGGACTCCAGAATTTCTTGCCCTAAGGCTCCCAAGTGCACTTCCAGGGTCTGCTTGGGCCTCTTGCTTGGGTCCATCTCAAGTTTTGGCAAAACCACTGATGTGTGCACCTGGGCTTGAGTTGTGGCCCTGAGGTGGCCTACTGACTGTAGTGTGGAGGGGGCTTGTGCAGCTGGACGTCCACATGCAGGCAGTGGAAATTCTTGAATATGATGGAGTTGGAGGATGTGAAGAGAAGCCGGTTGAGTGTAGCTCTCTTAATCCATGTTTTTGCCAAAATCCAGGTCCACCTGTGAGGAGTCTAACGGGAACCTGTCCTTCAAGGTTGCTACAAAGGTATCTTTGTCAAGATAGGAAACATTTATTTTACGTTTTATTGGCTTGATTTAATACCTAAATATTTAGACATACAGTTTGTGGACTTCCATTTGTACTCTTGCCTCTGCCACTCAGATATTTTGGGAGATCTTGCTTGTGCCTGCCAAAGCCAAAGGCAAAGCCCAGGGAGAGAAGCAGAAGCACAGCGGCTTTATACTTCACACCACTGCGATTCTTTAGCTATGCTTTGCAAATCTATACAAGCTAAAGTACAAGTCCTGTGCGTTTATCACAAGGATGCTGACCAATATAATGAAAACAAAAGGGAGGCTGGTCCACTTTGTTCTGTTTTGTTGTTGTTTGTTTGCGGCCTCCCTCTTCCCAATTTGTGAAGCAAAGGAGGGAGATGTTCTTTACCGGTCCTCTGAGGGCTCTGGGGTCCTGGCTGGGAATCTCAAGGTTTGTGGTGGAGAAACAAAACCAGCCCGCTATGGAGGGGACTGTCCACCCTCCGTCACCCCAGATCTTTGAAAGGAAAGAAAGACAAAAAAGAGCTGGCGTCTTGAGGGTTTCAGTCTTAAACTCTCCCCCATCCCTCCAACTGAGTAAACTAACAATAGAAAAAAAAAAAAAACCTGCAGCAAAGCAGAGTTTAGATAAAGTGCTCTGCATAGTGCCTTTGGCTGCCGGGAACTTGAGTCTCGGGCCAGCCCCAAGCCCGGCGTTTCCCGCTCGGGCAGGGGGAGGGGACTGAGGACCCCGCGACCCCGCCGCGGCCCTCCTACCATCCAGCTTCCAGTCCCCTGTCCGGAGGGAGCGGCTGGACGTCGCCCGTTTAAGGGGCGGGCCGCGGCTCCACGTGCTTTCTGCTGAGTGACTGAACTACATAAACAGAGGCCGGGAGGGGGCGGGGAGGAGGGAGAGAACAGGCTCTGACCGATAGTAACCCCTGCGCTCAGTGCAGCCGAATCTATAAAAGGAACTAGTCTCGGCAAAAAACCCGTAATTCCGAGGGAGACTGAGTGGGGCCAGGACCCGCCGAGCCGGGCGGACACCTCTCTCCCCGGGCGTGGGTGTGCAGGGCAAGGGGGCGCCGCAGGGCCCGCACCGCCAGGGCTAATTTCTCGGGGCGCTTTGCTCCCTGTTTTTTTGTCCCACTTTTCCCTCTCCCCTTTTCGAGAAAGGGCTTGTCAAGGGAGGGAAAGAGACGCAAACATAAAAGTGGAAATCAGGTAAGAAGCTCTCCAGGGACTTGGTTATTGTTTTGCCTCGGGGTCGAGGAGGTTTGGGAAGCCTTGTTTCGTGTACTTCGGTCGGGATCCCCACATCCTCACATCTTGCAGCACGAACGTGGCGGGGGAACGTGTAAATGGGGCGAGGAGGTCCTCAGAGGAGCTCTGGCGACCGCGGGTCGCGGGTGCGCTCGGGGTTCGCCCGGCTGTGGAGCCCTGGAAGCATCTCTGGGCGTGGAGAGCCGGGCGCAGACCTGGGGCGCGACGGGGTCGGGGGCTCCTGGGATTGCTGCCGGGGTGGAGAGAGTGGCAGGTCCAGCGTGGAGCCCTTCCCTTTGTTCGGAATCGCCTGAGCCGGCTGGAAACCCCTCTGGTGGCGGGTCGGCCGGCGCCCACCGGGACAAATGCCGGTCCTGAGCGCTAGATTTTTAAGAAGCTGATCTGAGTTGGGCTCTGACCTGGGAATCGGCTCCATGAGCCCTGGGACTGGAGCGACGCATCTTTGCTCCCCTCAAAACTCGAGTAGGAGTATTGCCCAACGGGGTCTGTTGTGCTATTGCCCGGTGGGCTTTGTTTCACCTGGGGGTCCTGCCTACAGTCTCCGTGCGCTGGTGACCCTGACGCAGCCTGGGGACGAATTTTGGTTCTTTTAAAAACAAGACTTAGGAGACCGTGTGGAGACCGGGCGTTGGGGTGCCCGTTCCGTCCCCCATCTTCCTGCCCTTTGCTGTGCGTCTCTTGGGGCAGCTTCAGGCTGGGCACGGATGGGGAAGCTGGGGCGAGGTGGTGCAGCGGAATGACCGAGAGTAACCCCGGCGGGTGGTGCAGAACTCGGAGCTCCGCGTCTGGGCCGGGCTCTGCCGCGAGCGCGGGAGGGGGGCGGGGCGTGGGCTGTGGGTGGCCCCGGGAGACTGGCCCGCAGCGCCTCCTGGCCGGGTGACCTAGGAATCGGCCTGGTGGCGGGACTGAGGCCGGGCTCTGCAAAGCGTCGTCGCTTACCGTTTTGACTGAATCTGGCGAAAGTCTAGTGATTGCCTACTAGGAGGAACCCTGGGGGTTCAGTTGAAAGTCAGCCTCCTGGCTGACTTTGGTTAACTTGTTTTCTGACTCCTAGGCCATTGCTACATTAGAAAAGATTCTTAGGGAGTTGGCTGGTGCTGATCTTTTCAAACAAAAGTCAAACACAAACTGAGAAAGAACTTAATTTCTCCTGTGTTTCAGCCTGTTTTTCTCATACCTACACAAAACTAATGGAGGCTTTCTGTCGTTCATTCAATTTCTTGGGAAACTTCTCCCAAATCAAAGAAAGTGTGGAAGCATGGAAAATATTCCCGAGTAGAACCTCTACAGATAGTGTAATGATTTTCACATACAAAATTTCCATTGTGGGGTGGCGCCTGTGGCTTAAAGGAATAGAGCGCTAGCCCCATATGCCCAGAGGTGGCAGGTTCAAACCCAGTCCCGGCCAAAAACTGCCAAAAAAAAAAAAAAAAAAAAAGAAACAAAATTTCCATTGTTGGCCAGTTTTCCAGTCATAAACCGTTTTTGGTTTATCATTAATCATAAACCATTAACTTATGATAGGGATTTTTGGGAAAACATTGGATACACAGAGCGAATCAGTATTTACTTGAAACAAGTAGAATCAGGCAGACCAGGGGAGAGGGTTTCCAGCTTTGATGATGTGCACAGTTCATTTAAGGGACAAGAATTGCTACTGTAGTCAGAGTAATCCACCAGTCCCTCCAAAGTCACCAGGATGGCGCCCCATCATATCTGACTGTGATGTGGACACCTGCGATGTGTTGTCTCCTCTACAGATAAACATTTGAAATCTCAATGCTTATAAATATTTCTACTGACGTCTAAATAAAGCCCTATAATAGACCATGGCATTGTGATTTAAAGCATTTTTACAGTTCTTGTGAAACAGTGCATGAATCTAGGCTTGTAAAAGTATGATCAGGGCTTGGTTATTTTCAAACTCTGCTGAAGGAGGTCCCAATGCAAATGTTACTAAAAATAAGTGAAATTGAATGAAACTCCACAACTCAGCTTTTCCTTATCTTCTATAGTACTTACTAGATGTGGAGAGAAGTTGGAATATTTTTCTATTTAACTTTTTAATCTTCTTTCCCATATACTAGGATGCTCAGGCTACATGTCTAGGGACTGCAAATCAAGAAGATCTTTCCTAAAATAGTTAAATGGACATTGCTTCAGACCAGTGTGTTTCAAACTTTTCTAATCCTATGAGGCACACTTTAATCTATAGTTAAACTTCCATGGCACATTTAAATTATGTTCTTTAAAAATTTTCATGGCACACCTAAGATCCTCTCATGGCACAGTGTGCTGTGGCATACAGGTTGAAAACCACTGCCTTAGACTTTTAAATTATCAACCTTTTGGCTCTCTAGAAAATACTAAAATACATGTGGTTTTTGCATTTCTATAATGCCCTTAAATTCAAATATAGTTTTATTTACTATCTAGATACTAAAGAACTGATACAGTTATCATGCTTGTGATAACTGTATCACAGCGTCAGATTTCAGAACAGGGGTGTCCAACCTGTGGTCCAACAAGCATTCAGAATGATCTTTTAAATTTTATTTACTCATGCTGGGAGAAAGCCTACTATTAAGACCATCTTTATGCCTGCATATGGAAGTAACAATGAGTGTCCAAAACTATTGTAATGTTTAATAGATACATACATAGCACTATGTGCCAAGCATTATTCTAAATGCTTTTCAAATACTAATTTTTATCCTCTCAGAAAACTCATTTATTATCCTATTTTATAGATTAAGAAATTGAGAGGCTAACTAATGTTTTCCTGGCCACACATCTTGCAAATGACAGAACTGAGATTTGAACCCAGAGATTAAGCTTACGCTAAGCAATGAGGTGGTACGTTTCAACTGCTGTGGACAGGGAGCTTTCCAAGGTTGCTCACTCTATTCTGTATATATATCTGCTATAGTCCTTATTATAATCTACCGCCTTGTATTGTATTTCTCATGTTGCTTTGAGTGGGCCAGCCAAATTGTCTTTAGCTTGTTGAGACCTTGGTTGCGTAGGGATTGCAACATCGTGGAAAGAACAGACAAAATTTACTCAACTCTATTTTTAAAATATTCTTTATTTTAAATGAAAACTAAATTGTTGTTGACTGTACTAAAGACTATATTTTATACTATAAAAACTGTACTGGAGACTCTAGTTATTTGTGAGTAGATATGTGATCTTGAAATGTTTTCTGTGTGATCTGTAGAAAATGAAATGAAAATACAGCATTTGACTATGAAAATACAAGGAGCAAAAGAAAAAGGGAAGAGAAATATTTTCTCTGTGAATACAAACTTTGGTGAATTTTTTATTGTTTATAATATAATGATTCTTGGTTGTTCTATCCTTGTGTCGTGGACCTTTTGATATCAGCTATTTCTCTATTACTGCTGCGACTGTGTAGAAATCAAATTTAGCCTTTTCTTAAGGTGTATTTCTCTGAAAATTAAATACAGTTTCAAAGTCTGCCTTATGAAAGTGAAGTAGGATGAAAACTGTTTTTCTTATTAATTGCTGTAACAAATTAGAAATAAACTCTTAGAAAACACCTTTTAGTAAAAAGTTACATTTACTGTTGACTTACCATATGCTGGACATTGTTTTAAGCATTTTACATGTAATAATTCATTCTCACAAGAACCACATGAGATGGGCTCTGTTATTATCTTTATAGATGAGGAGGAAACTGAGGTATAGACAGCAGCTAGATGGTTATGGAGTTTGTAAACAGTGGAGCTGAAGTTGCATTCCAGGCAATTTGGCATCCCTGAGTTTACCAACCTCAGGGTATAGATTTCATTATACTACCAAAAATGTGCCTTCTAGCAAAAGGCAGAAAGTGTTTCCCTCATTCATTTGAACAGTTCCTTGACTAAGTAGTCTGCAGAGATGATACATTAATTTAAGTTGTACATAGAGAGATGCATTTTTGAAATACGAAAACAGAGAATGTGAATCTTAGGTAAAATTGTTTTCAGATAGGGCCTTCAGTTACCCTGTATTCCATTAAGATCATAAACTTTGCTTCGTTAAAGCAATGAAATCAAATCTCCCTAACAATGGAGGAGCATCAGATTTGATTCCTGAAACAAAATATAGTTTGAAATCTGTCTTTTTCCATTTTGAAAAAAATATTGGTAATAGACTCTTTAGCTTTTGCAGACCTACTTTAAGACAGGATTTAAATGCTACCCTCCACACAAAGCTCTCCTGGATCTGCTCCTCCCTCTCAATACTAGTTAATAATAATTATCTCTTTTTCACTCCCATAAGATGAATTACAGCACTCTTCATGTCATGTATTTAATTTTGTTTTTTTTTTTTACAATTAACAGTTATTTGTCTTTCTGTTGAGCATATATTTCTCTAGAGGGAGGTCTTTGATTCATTCCCCCTAGGCCTTAGTTCATCCCCTTTAATATAGGGGTTTAATAAATGCTGACTTTGAACAAATTCCAGAAAGAGTGTGGAGACTTTACGTTTGCTTCCTGTTTTCTAAAACACTACTTAAGATGAATGGGGTAATCATGGAAAAGCATTAGAAATAGAATTATGTGAGAAATAACTATAGTTAAGACTAGGTTTATGACAGATTGGAACTTTCAGTGCAGACTTACATTATTTAGGCCAGATTATGTTTCGTGGAACAAACAATTCTGTTTCTTCCAGTTTCATTTCCGCTTTTGAGACAGCTGTGATTTGAGAAAAAGCTCTAGTCTGTGACATTCCACATTCAAGGAGACTTTGAGCTGTACACTAATTTATTTGTATTGGTAAGAATGAGGTAACGCAGTAATTAAAAGATTTAAACACTTTTTTAAAAAACAAAGTAACCTTATATGCATTGAATCTGTTTTTTTGTTTTGTTTTTGGTGTTTATTTAAAGATCTGCAGTGTTTTCTATGCAAAAGCCAATTTCCAAGAAGCACTTGGAAGACAAAGCATTTTATCTGGCTGGTCTTGAAGTCAAGATGTTTTATGATAACTGGAATTTAGGGAGATTTTCTAGTAGGTCATTCATTTATAAAAGACTGCTTTGAAGCTACATTTAGAGTATTTATTTAGTTTTTCCTAAATAACTAAATGGAATGTGTTAGTATCAGAACATCTTGAAATATAGGTGCAGGAAGAATGGGGACCGAAGACCCCATTCTAGGAAGGGAAAACACCCCCAGAAAAAGAGGAAAACTAAACAGTAAGCTGAGTGAGTCAGAACAAAGAAAAGTCAGCCAGTTTACATTTAAGCTAGCCATTGCTAGCAAGCTTCCTGCCTCCAAAGTCTAGCCTGTTGGAGAAACAGCTTACAAATAGCCCTGCTGGGTCTGTGAGCACTGTGAGGAAAAATGGCTATAGAGGAGACTATGGCAAAGACCTGGAAAGATACATTAACTGGGTGTTTCCTGCCTAGTAAACAGGTGAAGCAGATACCCATTGTGGAGATTTGCATTTGCCCGGGGCAGAGATCAAGGGAGAAGCTCAAGCCCTGAGATGCGGGCAGAAGAGCTTATATCCCTTATCCTCTGTGGTGGTGATGGGAGGAGAATTTCTCCCTCCAACCTCCCACTTATTCCTCAGAGGAGATTAATGCCGGTAGCATTTTACTCCACAGTGAACTAGTGGAGTTTAACACCTCCCTAGAAAGCTGTGTGTGTGATTTCAAGCGGGAGGCTCTCCCAATACAAGGCTCAGATTTCAGATTTCTCAAGGCTACTCAAATCCTTAAATAATAACAATAGGCAGGCGGCGCCTGTGGCTCAGTGGGTAGGGTGCCAGCCCCATATACCAAGGGTGGCAGGTTCGACCCGGCCCTGGCCAAACTGCAACAAAAAAATAGCCGGGCGTTGTGGTGGGTGCCTGTAGTCCCAGCTACTTGGGAGGCTGAGGCAAGAGAATCACCTAAGCCCAGGAGTTGGAGGTTGCTGTGAGCTGTGTGATGCCGTGCATTCTACCAAGGGGCAATAAAGTGAGACTCTGTCTCAAAAAATAATAATAATTATAATAATAACAGTAGGAGCTGATATGCTCACTCAGAGAAACTGGTGGCGTCTTTGTTCCCTCTCTTACCTTACCATCTGGGCAAATAGACTTCAATAAAAGCAGAGTGCGCAAACACTCTGGGCCATTACCAGAATCCCACAAACGGGCAATGGACCTCTGAGTTCCCACCATTAATTCTATTCTGTGTCTCATGTTTTTCTTTTCTTTTCTTTTTTTTTTCTTTTTTTTTGAGACAAAGCCTCAAGCTGTGCCCCTGGGTAGAGTGCCGTGGCATTACAGCTCACAGCAACTTCCAACTCCTGGGCTCAAGCGAGTCTCCTGCCTCCGCCTCCCAAGTAGCTGGGACCACAGGCGCCCGCCACAACGCCCGGCTATTTTTTGGTTGCAGCCGTCATTGTTGTTTGGCGGGTCCGGCTGGGGATTTGAACCCGCCACCTTAGGTGTACGTGGCTGGCGCCTTAGCCGGTTGAGCTATAGGCGCCGAGCCTCATGTTTTTCTTTACCATCATTTCTAACCTTGTATATCTTTAGTCAGTTGCTGCCAGTTCCACAGGTCTTAGGAGACCCTGCCCCTGGGATGGGACCCCACCAATAGGTGCAAATGTTAATGAAAACAACATGAATATCAGAGTTGAATTAACATTTAGTGGAATTCCGGTCCTGTCACTAATGAATATTTGACATTAGGCAAGGTGCCAAATTTCTCTTTGCCTTAGTTTCCTAGTCTATGAAAGAGGTAGTTATGTTATGTATAATGTAAAGCATATAAGTAATGATTGGCATATAGTGCTATGAATTTCATGATAGTGTTTCCAGTGATTTTAGTTTACTTCCACTTCAAATTGTTTTTATTCCAGGTTACTTGATATACCAGACATGCAAAAAAATAGATGATGACGATGGCAATTATTGAATTAGTTTCTACTCTTATAATAGATCACTAATTCATATTACTATTCAGGCTTGGAACAATTAGATTTTAGTTCATATTCTTTCCATGTATACATATAATTATCGGTGATTATTATTTTAGGGGCAGGACTCATTGACTTCTTTGAGAATACATTGAAAACCAGTCTGGGCGCGGTGGCTCATGCCTGTAATCCTAACACTCTGGGAAGCTGAGGTGGTGGATTGCCTGAGCTCACAGGTTCAAGACCAGCCTGAGCCAGAGCTAGACCTGATCTCTAAAAATAGCTGGGTGTTGTGGAGGGCACCTGTAGTCTCAGCTACTTGAGAGGCTGAGGCAAGAGAATCACTTAAGCCCAAGAGTTTGAGGTTACTGTGAGCTGTGATGCCATGGCACTCTATTGAGGGCAACGAAGTAAGACTCTGTCTCAAAAAAAAAAAAAAAAAAAAAAAAAGAATACATTGAAGCCAGAAAAATACATATGGGCTCATATAATCCAAATTTTACATATAATTACAGGATGTTCATGAATGTCCCCAAACCCACTAAGAAGCCATATGATCTTTGGAAAAGTCATTATACTTTTGTGAGATTTAGGTTGTTGGTCTATGAAATGAAACCATGTGCCCTTTAAAGAGCCCTTCAAGCTTTTATGTCCTCTAACTCCAGATCTGTGTTTAGGAGAAAGGGCGAAATTTTGATTAAAGCCACATAGAGATGTGGTGTGAAGGATGTGCTGAGCATTGGTGTGACAGACCACGTGGGTTTTGAGGGGCAAGGGGGAAACTTCCAGAGAGTGCAACAGAGCCTTCCTGATAAGAGTGATGATGGAAGAAAGGAAAAAGTTGGGAGGAAAGGAAGATAGAGAAGAGAAAGCTATTGAAATTTCCTATTTATCTTCCTTGGGTGGATGAAGACTTGAACCAGAATGGGATTCTCCTTTGAAATGCGAAGGAAGGAGGTTTGATTTAATTCAATAACTTTCAAATAGAACAAACATGATTTCTTGTCTTGGACTCACCATTTAGAAAATCTCTCTGAAGTAAAGTTCATTTGAACTCTCCATCCTGGAGATCTCCATTTTGGATATAGATTTTGATTCTTATTGTGGAATCCTCTGGAGCCAATATGTGATCAAAAGAAAAGCTAATAAACACCTAGGATTCATTGATCCCCCAAGAAAGGAACACCAGTGCTCATCCTATGAAGAGAGCTGGACTGTGCCTCTTAAGAATATTCTTAGATGTCTTGGAAGACCTTTGGGGGTAGACATAAAGCTTTCTAAAGCATTGTCCCGAATGCTTTTAGAAAGGGCTGGAAGGAAGAAAGAAGAAAGGGGAAAAAACGCAATAGGTTTCAGGTCCTGATGTGGGAGGAGGAGTTGCTGCTGAGAACATGTTTAGGTGTCATGTTTCTGCCATATTCTTGCTTTGCAAAATTCTTACAGGGTGCCAGGTTGGGAATAATTGGTTTTGCCAAGAATTAAGCCAAGCTTATTTTCTTGAAGAAGCAAGTCCTTGAGGGATGGTAGCTTGAAATCGATTGGATCTGGTATTTAGATGATTTGAGATTGACATAAAGGCAATACTGATGCAAGCAAAAGCTTTCCCTGGAGAGGTCGAGAGAAAGTGAAGGCCCCAATCGATAAGCTCACATGCAGACTCTTCTCCACTTCCCAATGCAGGGCTTGAGGTGGAGATGGCAGGATTTACTTTAGGTGGGGTTAGGCTGATCTCTAGTACTGTGAGAGAAATGGTAGAGGAAGATACAATATTTACAACAACAAAATATGTATTAATATATATTTCAGAATTAAATCTGCTAATATGCACACAGTGCTATTAAACTGAAATTCATTTGTTCAGCAGATAAACACCATGTGCCATGTGATGTAGGATACAAGGTGCTGAACAAATGTCAGAGGACTTTCAGGAACAGCCATCATTAATGATCTCTTTGCTACCCCAGCGAGAATGGCCCACATCACAAAATCTCAAAACCGCAGATACTGGCGTGGATGTGGAGAGAAAGGAACACTTTTGTACTGCTGATGGGACTGCAAACTAATACAACCTTTTTGGAAGGAAGTATGGAGAACCCTCAAAGAACTCAAGCGAGACCTCCCATTTGATCCTGCAATAAATCCTTTTACCACAAGGATACTTGCACTAGACTGTTTATCACAGCTCAATTTACAATCGCCAAAATGTGGAAACAGTCTAAATGCCCACCAACCCAGGAATGGATTAACAAGCTGTGGTATATGTATACCATGAAATACTATTCAGGCATCAAAGATGGAGACTTTATATCCTTTGTATTAACCTGGATGGAAGTGGAACACATTATTCTTAGTAAAGCATCGCAAGAATAAAGGAGCATGAATCTGATGAACTCATTTTTGATATGAAGACTATGACCTAGTACATGGTGGGGAGTAGGGGAAGGGGAGAGCAGAGAGAGAGAGAGAAGAAGGGAGGAGGGTGGGGGAAAGGAAGAGTAGGGAGTGGAAAGGAGGGAGGGGATGGGAGAAGGAAGAACAGAGAGAGGAAAAGGGGGAGTGGGGGACGGACCTTTTAGGGCAAGACACAAGTATAGGGACTTTACCTAACAAATGCAATCAGACACAAGACACAATCAAGACACAAGTATGAGGACTTTACCTAACAAATGCAATCAGTATAACCTGGTTTCTTGTACCCTCAATCCCCAACAATAAAAAAAAAAAATCTCTTTTGCTTGGCATTCAAGGCTCTTTGAAAAATAAAAGACTCTGACCTATTTTGACAACTTTGTCCTGGATTAGAAGAGGTATACTCCATGAAACTATACCTGCTTTTCTCACCAAAGTGATTGGCACATGGGATGGCTCAGTAGCTGTTAAATGAATCTGCCCCTACACAGATTTTCATCTTTCTCTGACTTCTACTTTAAGAACTGCCTTCCTGTTATTATTTGGCTGCTCATTGTCCCAGGATCTGAAGTTGTCTTTCTGTTTGCTTTTGTTTACCCTGTGCCCTCTAGTCACATTCCTCACCTGCTGAAATTTTACCTCTCAGACAGACCACAGGTAAGGGAGTGTAGCACGGGGGAGGGCTTCCCCGAGTTATGCATTATCTCAGTTAGTCTTTACCCGAACCCTGAGATTCAGCCAGTAAACTGGCTCAGATTACTTAAATTGACTTAAACATTTTTTGTAATCCTCAGTATATTTTAAAAAAATCAACCTGTTAGTCCTATACCTTGAAAACTAATATCAGTTATCATAAACAGAAGGTGATTTTAAAAGTAATTAGAATGGAAACAAATTTATTTTTGTTACAGTCTAACTATTGCTTCCCAAAGGCCCTAGCTGTCTCTGAGACTTGCTCTCACTCTGTTAAACAGGGAAATTAGCAGGCTTGTAAAGGGGTGTCAAAGACTAAACACTTTCTCCTTAATGTAATAAAAACTATATAAAGGCCAAAAAGTGCTGGAAAGAACAAAGAAAGTTCTCATTATGTTATTCAGTGTTTAATACTGTGCCTGTCCATCTCCTAAAATCCTTGAATACCACTTAAATTAATCTTACTTAACTTTCTCAAATACGGAAGTTGACTGCTATTAGCTCCCTTTTTTAGACCACGCACCTGACAGAGACAGGTTAAATAACTTGTTTGTGGTTCCCACACTTGGGTAATGGCAGAACTAGGGGTTCAAACCCAAATCTTTCTGACCCCCAAGTTTGGGAGTTTGGGCTTTTTTTACCTGGCTGAATTTCTCATGCTACCTTTTCTAGAACCTTCAAGGAATGCTTCTTTCTGTCCTCCCACAACACTTTCATATTAATTGCCAAAGTGTATTAATTTTCACCCTTGCCAGCAACGTGTGATGACTAGCAGCATATTTTTGATGTTGGGTTCCAGTGTTACAGTTTCTCGCATTCTTTTGGATGTATTTTCTGTTGCTACCTGATTCCCAAGCCCCATGCAGGTTTCTTAGACTTAGAAAGTCATCTAGTCCAGCTTCTTCATTAAGACTTGTTTTTTCTGTAGCCCACAGTGGTAGAATAGCTGGCCAAAATTTATTCTCCAGCTGTTGTCTTAACTGGAAATTAAAATTTTAGTCTCTTGCTTCTTTTATTGAGGCTTTTTTCTGCTGTACTAGGATTTAGGGTAATCTTTACAGCACTCTTTTAAAGGAGAGAAAAAAGAAATTGCTTCTATAAAAGTCTATTCTTTTCAGCTTGAAATGGACACTGAATCCTTAAATATTGGACTAGTCTCATTTATTTATTCTGTCTGTTTATCCAACTTGGATCTTAAAGGGTTTTTCAACTGGAATGTTTTTCTCACTAATAAAAATCGATTTTTGGTTGTGAGTTTGAATCAGAAGGTAATCTGTACAGAAATCCTGAATGTTGAGGGCTTCCTAATGACTGTTTCTTTATGCAAGAGTATAAAACACTGATGCTAATTTTGGCTGGTTAAAATTAATTGTGATTCAAGGCAGATTTTTTTTTTAACTGTTATTTGAATGATTATGTTAATTGTATAATAGTGAGGACCTTGAGTTCAAGATAAAGAAAGCCTTTGGTCAAGTATTGTTTATTCAGTTCTCAGACTTGTGGCAGGATTTGCAAATTTAGTGAAACTAGTGCCATTTTCCAGTTTACGACTCCAGTCACATTTCACATGATCACAGCGTGGTTTTGCCCTCTGCGGAGCAAATGGAGAGTTGCCTGACACTTGGTTCTAGTGCCTTCCATTAAGAGGAGTGGATGTGTCCCTAGAGCTTGCCGAGAGGAGCAGAGCATTTTGTCCCTAAATGTAGTTCCACTTGGAAAACTCCTTTTGGGGATGGTGGCTCTCACCTGTTGTAGACACTTAGCACATTATTGCTTAGGGGGGTTGAATTGTATCAATTTTTTATGTTTGAAAAAGGGAGGCTAGCAGAAATGGCACCCCAAACTTTAGTCCCGTTTTTCCTTGAGTGCTTTTTAGTTAGGCATACAAAATATTTGATTGGTGAAAATCTTAATGACATTAGCATTTTCTATAAGGAATATTCAGAATCTTGATAATATTGGAATAATAACAGATCTATTTCCTTTGTTTGAATCCTCTGCATACCTTAAATCAGGGGTCCTCAAACTTTTTAAACAGAGGGCCAGTTCACTGTCCCTCAGACCATTAGAGGGCCGGTCTGTGGGCCCCGGGATTAGTTGGCTGCTAAGCAGGACAGGCAGCGGTGGCAAAAACACCCGGTGGGCCAGATAAATGTCCTCGGAGGACTGCATGTGGCCCACAGGGCGTAGTTTGAGGATGCCTGCATGGAGTTCAGTTTGCCAATCTTAAAAAAAAAAAAAAAATGCGAATACCCTTAAGTTTTTATTTTTCAGAATCACAAGTATGTGAATTTAAAGTTGTGATCTTATTCCTTTCTTCTCTTAATTTAGTGAGGCTGCCAGCAAAGTGGTTTATTTTGGTTGGTTTGCACCGCAAGTCTTAAGCTCGGTGCCTATGTGTCTGCCCTGGAACCCTGATTCAATTCTCACTTACCTATATAATTGGCCTTTTCTGGAGTGCCGAATCAGAGGTGTCTCAGACCCATGACATACGACTGCTTTATGCTGGCTGGTGAAAGCACCTTCTGGAGAAGGTTGCTGGTGTCAGTCACTTACTCTCTGAACTTGATCTGAGCAAGAGCCTGGAGATTGGATATCTTGCTTTGGCAAAAGTAAAGGGAATAAAGTGTTAAGGTGGAAAAATTGTATCCGGGCATTGATAGGCTTCTTTGGGTGAGTTTGTGATTCGAGCCTATGAGTGTAAGAGTTCAGGGCTCCTGACCAATGCTGACAGTCTTGTATTTGAGGTCAAGCCCTTGGGGAAGGTGTCCTTGTTAGCTAACATGTTTACAAGGGCCTTGGTGGCAGATTCTCACTTGCTCACATGAAATTGATGAATGTAGTTCCCCACAAATCAGAGAGGCTTTTAAGAAAATCAAATTTAATGCACTCCCACTTGAATTTGTGTTTTTATGAGTACAGGTGGAAATTTTATCCTGGTTTTGGCCTACCTGAACCTTTACTTGTGGTGACATTTCTGATTTGTTACTTTAGTTAATCTGCATTAACTATCTTTTCTTTAATAATAGCTGAGGTTTTACTTCAGAGGCCTCCATTCTACAAAGGTTTGTGGAGCGCCTGGGCTTAGTGTGGTAGAGAATAGGAGGTGTGGAGACATAGTAGCTTACTGTGCAGAGCTTACAGTTTAGCAGGGACTGCCTGATTAATTGGTACACAGGAGAGGACTGTAGGTAGAGCTAAAAAGATGGAGGAATTATAAGGCCCAGGTTTCCCATAGGTAATTGACATAGAGCCTGGAGGGGAAACTGAGCCAGGGACTGAGACTTACGGGAAGGAGACAGTGTGGAAAGAGGAGCTGACTCTGGTGGGGCTGTGGCAAGGTTGCTTTTAGAGTCCTGCCTGCTTTTGTGTTTCTGTAGCTTGAGGTGTTTGTGAATTCATTTAGATTCCTTATATCCTGGCTTTATGATTGTGGTTGAAAAGATTTGTCTTTTTTCCCTCTAGCAGGTTGGTTTGTTGTCTAGGGGCAAGGTTCTTTTTCCTATGTGCTATGTACCCCCTAGCAGGGAAAATGCAAATAGTTGTATTGTTTGCCTCAGTCTTCTTTTGCAGGTTGCTCTGTGTTTGCTTAGCGGAAATCAGCAGGGGAAGGGGGCTATCTCATTATTTTGTTAGAATTTCTCCATGATTCTACAGTAGTGGAGCAAAGACTTGGGTACAGGACAGATCTACTTGCAGAAGTCCTGGCTGTTGAGAGTTTTAAAAGTCCTGAGACCATTTAGTTGGTAGCAACTGAAGTGTTACGGGTTGGTTGTCCAAGTATCAGTGATGTGATAGAAATAGATTTAAACCTTTAGGATCTCCTTTTAAAATAGAATTGTTGACAACATGAAGAATTATGATTCTTTTTTTTTTTTTTTGAGACAGAGTCTCACTTTGTTGCCCTCGGTAGAGTATCGTGGCATCACAGCTCACAGCAACCTCAAACTCTTGGGCTTAAGCAATTCTCTTGCCTCAGCCTCCCAAGTAGCTGGGACTACAGGTGCTTACCACAGTGCCTGGCTATTGTTTGTTGCAGTTGTCATTGTTGTTTAGCTGGCCCAGGCAGGATTCAAACCCACTGACCTCAGTGTATGTGGCTGGTGCCCTAACCACTTGTCCTATGGGCGCCGAGCCAGAATTGTGTTTCTTGAAGGCTCATTACAGATTTGTATAAAATTCAAAGACTTCTTTCATCTTTTTTTAATGTATTCATTTCATAGCTCTTATTTTAAAAATTAACTACTAGCAAATAGTTTTATCTGTGAAAGTGGATATGTGTTCCAGGGTGAAAGAGGGATGTGCAGTTATCTATATTATATGTTAGATTATTATAATTATCTATACTATACTGATTATTATTACTAATAATGAAGAATGCATGATATATATGACACTTGTAAAATACTACCCCCCAAGTTACAGATGGTTGGAAGTGATAAAATCTAATGGATCTACGTATTTTTATTTTTATTTATTTATTTATTGATTTTTGAGATAGAGTCTCACTTTGTCACCCTTGGTGGAGTGCTGTGAGGTCATAGCTCACAGCAACCTCAAACTCCTGGGCTTCAGTGATTCTCTTGCCTCAGCCTCCCAAGTAGCTGAGACTACAGGTGCCCGCCACAATACCGGCTATTTTTTTAGAGACAAGGTCTTGCTCTGGCTCAGGCTGGTCTTGAACTTGTGAGCTCAGGCGATCCACCCACCTCAGCCTGCCAAGTGCTGGGAATATAGGCGTGAACCACCCTGCCCAGGCAGGATCTATATATTTTTAAATGAGTGGTGTGATAGCAGAGCCTCTTTTAGCATGACAGAAATATTCTGAAATGATAGAATGACTTCATTTTATCCGTGACTTTTACCTTGGAGGATTTTTGTGTTCTCAAGTTTGAGTATCAAAATGTTACAGTATAAGTAAGAGCACAGTTTCAGGGCGTCAGAGTATTAGCCCATAAGCCTTTTGTGGGTCTCTAAGGGCAGTTTCACTGGGATTTGTAGGCTACAGGATGACCGGGAAGTCTGAGGGGGTGCAATTAGGGAACACTAGCAAGAATACCTTTACGTATAGAGAGCTCAGTAGCATCTGGAAGCCAAAAAAGTTCAACTGAGGGAGTCAAATTAGCTTCAGACTTAATTATGCTGATGGGGTCAGCCTGGGAGAAATCACAGGTTGACTCAAAATCCTCTCCCACTCCCAGAACAGCCACATGCTGTCTTTAGTCACGGGTGCACCCAGGTCTTCTGTCCTTTAGTAACCTTGTTAGGCTGTTCCTTCATCCCTCACGGTGACTACTAATCCAGAGGCACACACTCAAAGCGACGCAGTTGGAGAGCAGAGCTTTCCAAAGCAAGCCTGCTCTGTTGGGGTTACACATTGCATGCTGCTGCATACCCTAACATCGCAGGACCCTGCACGTTTCTCTGGAGATGAGGCCCATGAGTCACATCTGTGATTCTTGATTTTGCATCAACATCTCATGAATAGGCAATCAGTTGAGCCTTAGCGCCAAAACATTTTCAGTTCATTCCTGATACATAGTTAAGTCTACCTCCTGCTTTGTAGTTTACTGGCTGTTTAGTGAAATAAGAATAAGGTCCTGTAAATCTCTCTCTGTATATATATACCTATATATATAATTTTTCTTTGTCTATTATACCTCAAGTAAGGAAAAGACTTTTAGAAACAATTTCATCAAGAGAGATACTGATCACTGTTATTGGGAAATTTTTTTAAATTAAATCATAGCTGTGTACATTAATGCAATCATGGGGTACATTGGGCTGGTTTTATATACAATTTGAAATATTTTCACCAAACTGGTTAACATAGCCTTCATGGCATTTTCTTAGTTATTGTGTTAAGACATTCATATTCTACATTTAGAAAGATTCACATGTACCCTTGTAAGATGGACCATAGGTGTGGTCCCACCAATCACTCTCCCTCCATCCATCCTCTTCCTCTTCCCTCCCCTCCCTCTTCCGCTTCCCCTTCCCCATATTCTTGGGCTATAATTGGGCTATAGCTTTCATATGAAAGCTATAAATTAGTTTCATAGTAGGGCTGTGTATTGACTTTCATCTCATTTCTGGTAACTGGAAATTTGTCCAACAAAGCAGAAAACACACACACATACTCATTTAGTTTAGGGACATAGCTGTTCTATAACCACTGTTTTTTAAGGATAAAAGTTAGTTGCTGATTGCACATTCTGGGTATGTGAATTCATTAGATAGCACTCATAAGAGAAATGCGTTCAGAAGAACAAACAATTGGAGGAGAAATAGGTTAGTGTGAAGGGGTATATGACTGTTGTTGAAAAAGTTATTTTTTTAGAAACCTAGGAGCCAGCTCTAACTCTAGATAAGAAATTTGCTTTTGTGAGGTCTCAGCTTATCTAAATTGCAGTAGGGGTATGGTGGGAGTGGGTCTCCAAAAGCCTATGGGACTCTATTTACTAATACAACAATCAGATGGAACATGGCCTTATGAAAGGCTCACCTTTCCTGCCCAGAGAGGCCAACTTCTTTGTCCCAGTGAGTGGTATCTTGTGTGGTCCCTAATGGAAACCAACCTCTTCTGGAACATGCCCTGGCTAAGGCACATGGGCTGACTCTTGCCTGAGTTGGGAGCCCCAGCCCGAAAGCTCACTTGCTGTCAGTGTTCTTGCAGGAAGAAAAAAGACTGGCCTGACCTTTCCTTACTGGCGAACAGTTTCTGGTAGCCATGCAAACGTGTGCTTTTTTTCCCTCACTGCATTTCCGTAGACAGATTTAATGCTGCAGAAGGATAGAGGGCTGTCACGGGAGCGAGTTCCTGTTTTTCTTTTCACTGAACCAAAGGGAGAAAGAAAAAAAAATTCTCCTATCTTGTCTTTTTGGCATGTCTTCCTTCCTCTTCCTTTTCTTCTTTATAGTTTTGTTCTCTCACCTCTCTTTGAAATGTGCATGTCAGTTTCAAAAGAGCACAGTGTTTTGGAGAGGAAGGGAAGGGGCAGTGCTAGGTGCTGAGTAGGGCCGTTATTTTCCCCTTTCCACTAGCTTCTTGTGAACACCTATATTTCCCTCCACCTTGTTTTTTTTTTTTTTTTTTGCCAGCGTTATTGAGCCTGCCTAGCATTCCAGTTTTTGGTTTAGGGAAAAGTGAAAAGAATTTATAATCCCAGCTGTCACTTAAGTGAGCCCTTTGGGTGTAGCATATGGTCCACGCTGTCACTTCACTGTCCTAAAGATGCTTCTTCAGAAAGGATTGATTTCTCTCCCGTTACTCTCTGTCCCCTTCCTCTGCTTTATTCTTCCTTACTCCTACCACCCACGGCTTCAGCAAATCACTGCGATTTATCTGTTTTCCACCTCTGTTGGAATAGATGTCCCATGAACACAGGGACTTTGCCTCTGTTCACTGCTGAGTCTCCAGGGTCTGAAACAGCCTGAATGATAGGCCTTTAATTAATATCGCTCCTACTGGGAGCCTCGCAGAGTTCTCTGTACTTGCTTGTGTAGTTAATGAGTGGTGATGGCTGTCTACTTAACTATTCCCCGTCCAAGGGAATCACACGTGATCAGTCTCTCTACTATTATGCAGTTCTTAGGGCTTCCAAGGCATGATCTGACCTGTGGTATATGTTGTTTATTATAATAGAAAGCAGATTTTTTTTTGGTATATGTCAGATTTTTTGATATATAATTTACATGCAGTAAAAATTAGCCTTTCAAAAAAATGTATGGTTTGATGAGTTTTGACAGACGTGTACACGTGTGTAACTGCCGGGATGCAGAATATTTCTGTTCTGCTTTGCAGTCTGTCCTCTCCCCCACCCATGACCGCTGGCAAGCACCGCAGTGATTTGTGTCTGTTTGGTGTCATCTTTTCCAGAATGTCATATGAATGGAGTCATACAGTTTGTAGTCTTTTGTTTCTGCCTTATTATCATATATGTAGTATATGGCTTTTGAGATTCATTCGTCTTGTAGCACATATCAGTAGTTTGTTCCTTTTTATTGCTAAGTCGTATGCCATTTTAACTTACCAGCTATGCACATTTAGCTTGTTTTTAGTTTTGGGTTATTTTATTTAAGGCTTCTGTAAAGGTCTTTGTGTAGACATGTACTGTCCTTTCTTTGGGGTAAATACCTACAAGGAGATGACTGAGTCACATCATTAAGTGTATGTATAACTTCACCAGAAATTGCTTTTTTCTAAAGTGGCTCTTCCATTTTACACTCCCACGATCAGTGTGGTGGGTTCCAGTGGCCTCATATCCCCACCAGCATTTTTTAATTTAATGGGTGCTTAGTGATAGCTTATTGTGTTTATAATTTGCATTTTTCTGCCATTGGTGATGTGGAGCATTTTTGTCTGGAAAGTTTATATTTTAGCAGTTTGTTGTATTCTATAGATATTAATAACTTTTAAAGTATTGGTGGCATTTGAAGTGAACAGTTCTAAGAAAAACTGGGTAGTGATTGGAGCAGTTACTTCCACCAGGCTCATACTGTAGGAAACAAGGTTGGGGTGTGGAGAATATCAGATATTGGCAAAGGGTGGTTCACCTGGGTGAGAAATGACGACACCCCAGCATGAGGATTGGCAGAAAGCCGATTTCATGGCCTGCTGGCCCTGGGAGGGCTGCTCAGTCCTCAGCTAAACCCAGTGTTTGTGGAAAGTGAACTTAGATTTCAATCACATTTTCCAGGATGCTGCGGGAGTCACCCGGGAAGCTCAGCAGTGTTTTGTGGCCCTCTGGAATGCGTAGTAGATGCCTGCTGAACACAGAGCTCCCTCTCTGGGGACAATTTGCCTGAATCAGTTAATCAAGCTTGAGAAATCAGTTACCACAGGCCAAGGAGTGCCACCACCTTTGAATTCTGACACCCTATTTCTTATGCCTGTCTCCAGTTAATTAATTAAGCAAATGTCCCCTGAGTACTTACTATAAACTAGAACAGTTTTGCATACTAGGAATGGTCCTGCCCTGATGCATAAGATGGGAGAAACCCAGAAAACAGAGGCTGCCTTGAAGCACCTGGGAAGAGCTCCTAACCCACATGGCAGTGCAGGGGAGGTGATCAGGAGAGGACTCCCGAGTGCAAGACAGCTAAATGGACACCTGCAGTTGAGGAGTGATTTAGGGCCGGGAACACACCAGTGAAGTCCCACTGGTAAGGGACAAGTGCAGGATACTCAAAACCTGTACATTTTTCTCTAGGGCATTGCTTAGGCAGGGAGTTGCAAGAGGATAGGCTGGAGTCCCAGCAGGGAGGCCAGGTAAACGTGGGCAAGGACTGGACTCTATCCTCAGGGAGGTGGGGAGCTGGCAGAAGGTTTCAAGTGGGAGACTAGCATGTTTGGGTATTTGGTTTAACTGAATTACTTTGGGTGTTCTGTGGGAGTGGAGAGGAGAGAGACAAAATTGGAGGCGGGGAAGCCAGAAAAGAGGCAGTTGTAGTCATCCAGGAGTAGGATTAGAGTGGCCTATTGACTGGCCGTGATTGGGATGTGGGATCCTTTCCAGCGAGTAACTGGAAATATGCATGAGGGCAGAAGTGTGTTATGCTCTGAAACATTGAGAAACTAGTACACAGTACTGGCTTTTTTTCCATGGAGGGGGGAGGGAATTTGGTTTGTTTGTTCACTTCCTTGGAAAACTGATGTGGAAATGTCCCTTTGGTTTTCAGTTACCTGAGCAGAAGGGCTTGGGCATTGCTAAACCTTCTTGTTTGGATGGAATTGCTCCCAGCATTGATCATTGTGTTCTGAGATGGGGGGAGCAAATTGCTCAGGAGGCCAAGGTGATGGCAATGCAGGTGGGAGGGACTTAGGCAGGAAGCTTGTCTTTTGCACCATTAGGGACAATGTAGGCTGCTCTGCTGCTGCTCCTTGCTGTTTCCTGGAGGGTCCCTGGGTCAGAACCCATTTTGGAGATCCCCAAACTCTACTTTTTTTTTTTTTTTTTTTTTGAGACAGAGCCTCAAGCTATCCCCCTGGGTAGAGTGCCGCGGCATCATAGCTCACAGCAACCTCTAACTCCTGGGCTCAAGCGAGTCTACTGTCTCAGCCTCCCAAGTAGCTGGGACCACAGGCGCCCGCCACAATGCCCGGCTATTTTTTGGTTGCAGCCGTCATTGTTGTTTGGCGGGCCGGGGCTTTGAACCTGCCACCTTAGGTGTATGTGGCTGGCACCTTAGCCGCTTGAGCCACAGGTGCTGAGCCGCCAAACTCTACTTTTAATAAAATATTCTCCAGGAAATCTCCTCCTGGTCTTTCTCTTCTCGTGAATGTTGTGTGGAGGTGTCTTCTCTTCCTCTGAGCCTCTCCACTCAGGGATTGGAGGAGGCAATTCTGCTCTTGAGTTTGGCCCCAGACATTCTAACACTGGACTATTAAAATTTCATCCTTCCTGCTTTTCCCCTCCTACCTTTCCAGAAACCCACAGTGGATTTTCTAGAAATAATGCAATGTCCTTTTTGGCCAGGACATAACCATTTCCTTGCTAGAAGGTACCAATAGGATGAAGAAAAATATGTGGGAAGCAGGGGACTCAATTATCCATTTTGCCACATACTGTGTATTGTGGCAAAAAGTTTATGCTATATTATCTCATTTAATCTTTAGACCATCAGACAGAGTAGGCATTGCTACCCTCTTTCTATAACTGATACTCAGCATGTGTGTGTAAAACCTTGGCCAAGGACACATGTTTGAAGGTGTGGGGCTTCATGTCTGGGCTCTTTCTGCTCGTTTTCCTTTTTTAATTCCAGCTTCCTTACTGCTACTTTGGGGATCTGAAAGTATTCATGTAGTTTCTGAGTCAGCAAAGTGATCCCTGAAAAGCGGCTTCTGTATGTGAAAAATCTAGCTAATTATTTATTTCAGTATTTCTGGAAGGCAAATGCTATCCTAAGCCACTGACCGACAAAACGATTTTGATTACAAGTATATTTCACAATGCTGTTCTAGCTGTCAGTGCTGAGATGCCAGTTGTCAACCGTCAACCTTTAACCCAACTGATAGAGTGATGGTTTAACTTTGCCTCTTTCTGGAGTGAGAAACTTTGGGGGTCCCGTGTCCTTTAAGAGTTTTTTTGAGCAAATGATAAAGAAAAGAAATAGGTCCTAATGCTTGAATATTACAGAGGAAGTCCTGATGTATTGAACTGCAAATGAATGAATCAGAAGACATAGTGGGAGGTCATACCTTTTTCTCCAACACTGGAAACTCCCTCGGATCGCTCTCTTTTTTTTTTTTCCTAGAAATTTTAAGTCCAAGTCCTTGTGGGGTAGAGGACAAAAGGGTATTGTCCTGCTAGAGTGTGGTCTCCACTGTGAGATCTCATCTGAACTCACAGGTTTTTAGTTGAGAACTTGTTTTGTGGTTACCAATTCTTAGCTCCTTCTGTGTGTTCCTCATGCTCTGTGTCTCACCTCATACCTACTCTACCAGCGGCCACAGTGATGCACTGAGCCATTTTATAAGTCAAGCTGGTTTCTGGTTTCTACAGAGGGATCATGACTCCCAAGTGCCAGCAGAGCCCCACCTTGACCTGTGCATCCTCCCTTCTACTTGTCATTCTCTGTCCACTCCTCAGATTTAACTTTAGTGTAACTACTTGGGGCTATTCCAGCATGAAATAAGTACAGTTCTTGAGTGGGCAGCTGGCAACCATAAAATGTTGTATACTGTTTGTGCAAACCCTTTATGCTCCAGCATGGCAAAAAGTCTTCCAAGGAGGCACTATGACACCTGACAAGGAGTACCGGGGTTATGTGTTCAGGTGTGAGCAGAGCATAGCCAGAAGTGTGCGTATGTCCCAACCGTGGGAGTGTGTCTGTTTCATAGCTGACGTGCTGAGCCTGCCTTAGCAGACTGTTTCTCCGTGGGATGTTGTTTTCTTTCTGTGGAGACACAGCACGAGGGTTGTCCTTACTGCCCGAGAGCCAGGTGTCAGTGGTATTTCCTTGGTGTTTACCTAAGGCATACTGTGGCTTTCCAGATTGGGAAACTGCTTTATTCATGGTGCTATTCATCTGTCATTGGAAAGACCCCACTAGATGAAAATTTAGTCTGCAGGTCATTTCAGGGAATAGCAGAAGTCCCTCTAGGCTTGAGGCAGTATTGACAAATGCTGCTGACATTTTATGTGAGGGGAGACACTTTCTTAAAGAAGAGAGGCAGGTCTCTGGGATTTCAATATGTCATTTCCAGCCTCTATGTTTTGGCCACCTAAGAATTCTCATTCCATTTTCATTCTCAAATGATGATAGCCATGGAGCTACAGTGATTAGGATCCTAATGATTAGCACCCAGGCTGCTGCCAGAAAACCTCCTGAAGCCCTGTTTGCTGGTGCACCCAGAGGCGTTGGGAGTCAGGGCTATGCTCCATTGAGGAGCAGGCTGGACTCAGAGCTGGGTGTTGGAGGGCCCAGGTGAGAGGCTGGAGCAACCACCCTCACTGTTGTTTGGTTTTGCAGCAATAACTGACAGCTCTCTCCCTCCTGCTTTATCTTTCAGTTAATGACCAGCCACAGCATCCCTGCTGTGAGCTCTGGCCACTGTCTTCCAGGGCTCCTGAGGAGCCAGACTCCGTGGGTGCCAGCGGAGGTGACATGGCTTGCTGGCCCCAGCTAAGGTTGCTGCTGTGGAAAAACCTCACTTTCAGAAGAAGACAAACAGTAAGCTCGGGTTTCTCAGGGGTGGGGGTTCTCCCATGCTTTTCTCTGTGGTTTTGAATTGGGGATTGGAGGCGGTGGTGGGAGTAGGGAACTCTCTTGGTTTGCACACAGGGATTGAATGCTCTTGTGGGTGCAGGACTGCGTGGTCCTAATAGGGCCCAATGGCTTATTAGAGAGGGCAGGTTTGCAGCCAGGCAGAAGTGTTTGCTTTGTGCTGGTGCTGGGTGTGTACTGATCTCCGAAATCTGACTGCAAATTGCTCTGACCACCCCACTTTTTTCTTGTGCTGCACCCCTGGGGGCCATCTGACTTTCCAGAAGTCCCTCATGGGACCCTGCATTTCTGGGAGTTGTGGGTGAAGTGAGTTGATGGCCCAGCTCTTAGAGATCCGTGCCTGGATCTCAGTGTCAGTCTGGATGAGCTCTTTACCGCTTTGACTTGGGGCCTGGAGGAATGTAATAACTGAGGCTTGTTTTATTTTTATGGAGGATTCTAAGCCATTCACTTCCCAGATGGGCCAATAAAGCTTTGGGTAATCTAGAGATCATTTTTAATGCAGAGGGGAGTGGTATTTTCCCACAGAAGAATGTGATGGCTTTGAGGCGGGGTGACTCGCTGATACCAGCTTTTTAATCTCTAAACTTACTGCATGTTTCCTTAGAGATACGATCTCTAGGTTAAGCTGCTCCTCTCTATAATTCATTTCTAAATCTTTTTCCTGTCCTGTCCTTTCTTCTGAATTCTACATTATCATCCTCACTTGGCTGCCTTAAGAAGCTCAACCTGTCTATAACCTAAATGATCATTTTTTTGAAACTCAAAGAGCTATAAGGGATCTTCAAAAGAATTTAATTCACTTTTCTTCAAGCTAGAACAATGCTTGGACCTTCTTTAAAAGAATAAAAATGCAAGGTTACCCTTGCCTCCACTAAATTTCTTTTTATTATAGTGTTATTTAAATGCACACATAGGTAAAATTAGATGTAAACTTTTTATAGACTTTTATACAAGTACGACTACTATGCTCCATATTTATTTACAAATTAAATGCAAACCAAATTGCAAAATCTATACAATTCAAATTAACACTGTAAATGTGGTGAGACAGCTGATGTTACTTACCTTGAAACCAAATTATAAGTTATAACGTGACTAAGGTAGTGAATACTTATAAGCTGATCCATTTGTGTTTGGCCAGTCTGTGTTACTATCTGCTCATGATTCAGTTCTCCATCCACTTTTCTATTTAAATGACTTTCTTTTGAGGCCATTTGGCCTTCATTTGGTCTAGTCCCATCAATTCATAAACCAATTCTGCATCTGTTTTATCCTCATTAGTTGGCTACAGTTATACAACACAATCACAAACACATAGAAACTTACTTGGGCTTTGAAATCTTGTGCCAGAATTTTGTTTTAAAGTAAGCATTCAGAAAATCCAGATATGTTAATTAGAATTTGCAGACCATTGCAGTGGAAGCATAAAGTGTTTAAAATCCTCATAGGGAACTCAGATGTGACGCCTTCATAATATATATAAGGGTTAGTTTGAGAAACACCAATTTTGTTCAACCTCTCATGTTATAAACAGGGAACCTAAATAGGATGTATGGATTCTATTTGTTTTAGTAATAATAATGGTGAAATATATGACATTATATTACTATAAGAAAAGCAAATACTTAGAATTCTGAGTTTCCAAGTGCTAGGCACTAAGTTATTAGGTAGATATTAACTGGATTATTTTTAAGGCCCCTATGACATGACATCCTGCTATTTCCTCATGTAGTAACTGGGGAACTTGATGCATAGAGAGGTTACGTAATTTGTCTGCTGGTAAGGAGGCACACAGGGAAGGTTCAAATCCAGACAGTCTGACTGCAGAGTTGGTACTTTAAATCACTGTGTCCAGTTGCCTTGCATCGTTGTTTTTTCCGTCCTCCATTTTGAATCTTGAAGTTTCTGACTCCTTCCTTGCCTTTCCTCTCTTCCCACGGTTATTCCCAAGTCCTGGTGTTCCCAGGTCCTGTGTGTTTATCCTTATCTTCATTTCCTAGCAACTGTGTGGTCCTGATCCCTTCCCCTTCTCATCCCAGTTGCGGTGGCCTATTTGTGGGAAATTGTCTCTGCTATGGTTTGTCCATGGTTTGTTTCCAGTAGTGAGTAGTGGGAAAGAATCCAACCATCTTGACAGTGGTGGGGGCCAGTTCAAACCTCTTACTTTATGGATGAGAAAGTGAAGGCAGAAATCAGAGAAGGAATGTCCTCAAGGTCATCCAATCAGCAACTGAGCTGGGACTCGAGGCTGAGATATCAGAGACATAGGCCCTGCCTTGTTCCATCCCATCACAGTGCTTTTTCTTCCCTCTCCCAAATTTTTTGCACCTGCATGGCAGTGCCCAACGTGGAGGTGAAGAAATGGCAGGAAAGAGCTTTTCTGTGCTTATCCAGGGAGGGAATCAGGAGCATAGTGTCCTGGAACAGGACGTGGGGCTGAGGCATTCAGACTAGGCCTGTCTCCCCTGGTCTTGAGCTTGTTGTTTCTTGCTCAGTGTTGCTTATGGGTTTAAAAGTATTAGGATTGGAGAGAAAGGCAGGCTCAGCCAAAGGCAATTTGTGTCCTTGTGGCAGAGTTGAAGAAGGAAGTAGGGACACAACACTCTGATACAAAAGTGCTTTTTTAGATGCTTCTCCATGGCTGCTGGCCTGTTTTAGTTACCTCCCTTCCTGATTTCTAAAGGAAGTGTACTTTGCTGAATCAGAGAGAAAGGTGGTTTATTTCAGGTCATCGATGCTTAGATTGTCAGAGTTGGAAAGATCTGGCTGCCTCTCCTACAATTGATGGAATTGGGGCTCAGAGAGGCACAGGGGTCCAGAGTGGGCCAGTTATGGAAGGAGCACTGGAACTGGCCTCCTGGGGCAGGCCCATTTTAGCAGGCAGGGTTTATGTCATTGAATCTTAAGTTCTGCCTGGTAGCTACTTCCCAGTTCACCTGGCTTAGATTTCTAGATTATATGATTTAGGCATTGGAACCTGTGAAGGGTTTTGGTGCCACTTTATTAGCTCACATAGAACAGCCCTGCCTGTTAGGTAAGGGAAGGAGTCAGCAGCCCTACAAGATAGGTCTTGCCCACAGTGTGTGGAAATTCATTGCTTGTTTCCTTTTTCCTGAGATCTTGAAGTGTATGTACTGGCTTCCGGAGCCCAACACAGGGCCTGGCACTTGGAAAATGCTTAATAAATATTTTGCTGAATGAGTGGTAAATGTGTTAATGGTCTATCAGTTTGCAGTCTTGAGGAGGCCCCTCCCCTGTTCTAGGAAGAATAGAAAGAATAGAAAAAGTCTGTATGCTGCTGCCAGGAAGATGAGGAGGACTGTTGTAAAAGCCTGGGGCTGAGCAATACACCCCAGAGCAGCTGTGCAGAAGGCAGCATTTGCCCTTTAACTCTCTGTCCACAACTGCTGATGACTCTGGGGGACCTCTCTCCTGGGCCCCCACTATGCAGATTCATGAGGGACCATCAGCCAGGGTTAGTTTTCCACTATTTCTGTTGGGCAAAGAATATATTGAATTGGGTTGCGAAAGTTGGGTGCAAAGCTCAGTTTGGGTCCAAAGTAACTTGTGTGGGTGGTATGCATCCAGCACAAACAGGGCTGGGGACAGCAAGGAGGAGGGACTTCAGAGTTTTCGGGATTCTCATCTGGTTTTAGGCTGAACCAGAGGCCAAGATCCCAATGGAACAGATGGGATAAAGTGAGGGTGGCCATATGGCCTCTTTTCTTTTGCCTTTGCTATTAAGTTTTTTGAATAGATCTGCCTAACCATGTGGCTGGGAAAATAGATAATTGTAATCTTTGTATAAATTAGAGTACCATAGTTTGCGTTTCTTTCAGGATAAGGAATAAGCTATCAAAAAAATTAAAGCTCTTCCTTTAATAGCCTTTAGACAATTTTTTAGGGCCAGGGTTAGTGGCTTATACCTGTAATCCTAGCACTTGGGAGAATGAGGTGAGTGGATCACTTGAGCCTCAGGAGTTCAAGACCAGCCTGAGCAAGAGTGAGAGCTAGTATCTACTAAAAACATGAAAACAAACAAACAAACCAGCCAGGTGTTGGAATGGGTGCCTGTAGTCCCAGCTACTTGGAAGGCTGAGGCAGAGGATGGTTTGAGACTAAGAGTTTCAGGTTGCTGTGAGGTGTGATGCCATGGCACTTTACCCAGGCTGACAGAGTGAGGCTATGTCTCAAAAAAAAAAAAAAAAAATAGAGAATTTTGCAAGGTAGATGGAAACCCTCTGCATCCCTTCCCCACTTCCAGTTTCACCTGACAGATTTCTTTAGTCCTTTCTGCAGCAGTAGTTATGATTTTCATCCTGGCTTGGCTCCCAAGCACCTCTGTGGCCTAGAAAAACTCTTTTCTCCTGAGCTTTAGTTTTCCCTTCTATATAATGAAGAAAGTTAAAACTAATAGACAAATGGCTGTTATTCATTATTTCATGTGGGTAAATATTTATTGAGCATCTGTTTCTTGTGGGAAGTGTGCTGGGTATGTAGTGGTCACAGAGTCTGCAGTTCAGTGGGAGAGCCATATAGGAAACACATCACCACATGAGTAAAAATATAATCATAATCTGTGATAAGTGTTGTGAAGAAAAAAACCAAACAAACTATAGTACTGCATTAGGTCCTAACAAATGTGGGTCAGGACTTTATTTAGAACTGTAAGTTATGCTTTTTTGGGGGGAGGGGCAAGAGTCTCACTCTATTACCCCAGGCTAGAGTGCCCTGGTATCAGCCTAGCTCACTGCAACCTCAAACTCTTGGGTTCAAGCAGTCCTCCTGCCCCAGCCTCCCAAGTAGCTGGGACTACAGGTAGCCACCATACCACCTGGCTAGTTTTTCTATTTTTAATAGAGACAGGGCCTCGCTCTTGCTCAGGCTGAACTTGAATTACTGAGCTCAGGGTTTCTTCCCCCCTTAGCCTCACAGAGTGCTAGGATTATAGGAGTGAGCCACCATGCTGGCCTAGGTCATGACATTTAAGCTTAGGTTTGGACAGCAGGGAGCCAGGGGAGGATCACACAGAGCCTGGGGTGCCTGTTACTGGGCTGAGGAACTTCTAGAAGCCGGTGGCGCTGGTGGAGTGAATAATGACTGGTTGGGGAGGAGTTGGGAATAGACAAGGCCAGAACGTATGGGGCCTTGCAGCTGGGGAAGGGCAGCAGAAGTTTATTTTATGTACAGAAGGAGACCCTAAAATAGGTGGGCCACAGTCATAAGGGTTGGTATTGTGACTTGGCACCGAGGGAACTTGAATGATGATAGTCCAAGGAACCAATTGGAATCATTACATATATATGTGTCATTTTGTATTCTTTTTCCTTTTGTTTAACATACTTGGTTGACATGCTTCCATATTTCCAAATAATCTTCTTATTTATAATAATGATCCTGATGTGTAGACTATGCTTTGTAGTTTTCAAAGTAGTATTTGTATTTTCATTATCTTCCTGATTCTCACAGCAATTCTGAGAGGTGTATATTATAATTTCTGCATCTAGGTGAAAAAGCATTGTTAGTAAGTTAATAAGAGGAAATCCTAGATCTTTTGGCTCCAAATCTACCATGGGAGGATGCCATTGACATTCCTGATGGCTTTGCACTAATCTAACAACACTGTCTTTATAAGGTCAAACCCTATTACCAACATTTAGGTTGTTCTCTGTGGTTATTGTTTGCTGTTAAAAATAAATTACTATAAATATTTCATACATATAATCTTTTCTTACTTTTGTATTATTTCTGGAGGCCCGAAAATCTCAGGAGTAGGATTACTAGGTTAAAGGGCAATGGCCCTTGAAGTGTATGACCAGATGACTTTCCAAAGGATCCAATCAAATTAAAAAGCCACCATTAGTGCATGAGGTTTTATAGTTCCTGGAGGACAGATCTGGCTTTAAATAATTGTTTCCCTTCTCCCTCAAATTTCTCTGATTTGATTTTTAAGATTTCACTATAGTTTTCCCAGGTCAAAATGAGGGGTATGGTGCTGGACATGGGTCTAAAATTAATTTTTCTTCATATTTATATCATGTCATTCCAGCAGCTTCTGTTAACAGTGATTCCTTTTCTAGTTATTTTTGGGCCATTTATTAAGATCTTATCTGTGCAAGGAGATGTTTTGGAGGTGTTCATTGGGTCGTATGATAAGTCTGTTTTATTTTGACTCTCATAGAGCCCCAAGTGTGCTCTGATTTTGAGGAACATGCTGATACCTGAGGGAGCTCAGTGTTCTACACTTCCCTTTATGCCTCTCAGACTATCCTTTGATGTTTTCATCTATTTCTTTTTCTCATTGAGTCTTATTAGATTATCAAGCTCTGAATAGTATTCTATCACTATTTTAAGGGAAATTGTGTTAAATTTTTAGAAGTTGGCTTGGGAAATTGAATATTGAAGTTCTCACCAAGAAGCATGGCTTAGCTCTCATTAATTGCCATCTTTCTTTATTTATCTTACTAAAGTTCTATGGTTTTCTTTTATATAGGTTAATACCTAAGTTTTTATGTGTCTGTTCTTGCTGTGAGTGGTATTATCCTATCCCCCCCACATTACATGTATTAATTTATCTGGTTTTCACAGGCTTATAGTAGTGCTGTTATTTAGGAGAATTTTGCCCATGGTTTCAAATTGTTTGAAGCTTTTTAGTTAATTTTGGAGGTTTCTTAGATTTTTTTTGAGACACTCACTTTGTCCACCCTCTGTAGAGTACTGTAGCATCCTAGCTCACAGAAACCTCAAATCTTGGGCTCAAAGTGATTCTCTTGTTTCAACCTCCCAAGTAGCTGGGACTACAGCCACCCACCACAATGCCTGGCTATTTTTAGAGATGGGGTTTCACTGTTGCTCAGGCTGGTCTTGAACCTGTGAGCTCAGGCAACCCACCTGCCTCAGCCTCCCAGAGTGCTAGGATTACAGACGTGAGCCACTGTGCCTAGTCTCAGTTCGCTTAGATTTTTGACCATGCCATAAAAAGAATATTTTCATCTCTTTCTGATGGTTATCTTTGTTTCTTTTTTCATACCCCATTGTAATCTCAAGAGTCTTTGTCTCAATGCTACGAAACAACAACTTCTTCTTTTCAGCATAACCTGAATTATTTTGGCTACGACTATTCAGAAGACTCTTGCCCACACCCCAGATTGTATTTTATTGGTTTTCTGTGGTCTTTGAACTGGTCCTTGCTCTGCCCTCACGTTGAATTAATAGGGATAAATCTGCAGAATTTAAGAGTGCTGTGAGTGTGTCCTCAGGCTAAGTAGCTAAATACATTTACAGAGTGACTGGATTGTGGTATATAAACTTCTGCAGCCAACAGCAAAAGTCAGGAATAAATACTGAAGTGGACAGTACCATCTGTAGTATGTCAGTTTGGCACAGCTCTGAATGATTATTCAGAAATGGTTTGATGCACGTTGAATAACCTGATGATGATAATGAGATGATGACATTTATGATGGTCTGGACTCTGTGTTAAGCCACAATGCCTGGCTAGTTTTAGAGAGTGTCTCACGCTTGCATAGGCTGATCTCAAACTTCTGAGCTCAAGCAATCCCGCCTAGGCCTCCCTGAGTGGTAGGATTACAGGCATGAGGCCTAGAGCATTTTCTGTAAGAGAGTTGGTAAAGTCAAAGGATAAACCTTATCTCCAAGGTTTATGAGGGTCTATGTTTAGGAAAAATGCTAATAGAAATGGAGAGGAAAATCTGGTTTTGTTAATGAGGATAGCCAGAATGGCATTCCTGAAAGAAGTCAGGTTAGATTTTTAGAGGGTGGTTATTAGGAAAAGATATATCTAGAATATTCTCTGAGGATGGAATGTGAGTTTTCTATTCAATGACAGAAATAATTTTAGAGGTCTGGGGTAAAAGGGCATAGATTAAAGTTTATCTCTCATGACTTCTCTGGGTGGGTAGTGTTGAGCTTTGGAGGTAGTCTCTTCATTCATTCATTCATTCATGTATGTTAGTGTCTCACTCAGCAAGGACTTTGAAAGATGAGTCTATGTTTTTCTGGTACATGAGAGCAGAGGGCATTAAGACGTTGGGGTGCTTAGTGGCTAAGAGCAGGGGCCCTTGAGTCAGACTGACTTTGAATCCCAGCTCTGTCAGTTATCAATTTTGTATCTTTAGACAATTTATTAACTCTTCGAACGTCAGTATTCTCATCTGTAAAATGTATATAATAATAGCACTGATTAGAGTCTGAAGATTAAATTAGTTAATATTTGTAGAGCACTTAGAAGACTGGTACAAAGGAAGACCTTTTAAAATGTTAGCTATAACTATTATTATCAATCTTTTTCTAATCTCTTTCCCGATCTGCTCACACACACTGGTTTCAGCTCCTGGAAGTGATTTCTAAGATTTTCTTTATGTCCTTTTCTGTCAGTGTCTTGGGGAAGATCCTTTCATTTTTTTTAGCCCACCAATATTTTTTGAGCACCTGCTGCCCCACGGGCTCTGATATGTGGTGGCTGCAGAAATCTCCAAACATAAGCCTTGATTCATTGATCAGATCAGTGCTCAGCAGGGCTGGTAAGTGTTAGGTTTCTCTTAAGCAGCATATCTTAAAAGATATGTGCGGTAAACAAGGCTTTATGAGAGGCAGCATGATGAGTATAAAAGAACAAATTTAGGGGTCAGTAGATCTAGGTTCAAACGTTGGTGCAGTCTCCTATGCTCATAACTCTTCTAAACCTCACTTTTCTTCACTTCTAAAATGGTAATAATTCAACCTATCTCACAGGGTTATTATGAGTTAGATATTAGAGATGACGTGTACAAAACTCCCTGAATACGTACTAGGTGCGTAGGCCTGGCTGCAACTATTATAAATCTATAGGCTATGAGTTCATCTTATGTCTGTGGAAACTGTTGATATTTTTAGATCATGCTGCCTTAGAGGGGCTGTTTCCTACCCAAGTTACTTTCTGTGTCAAATAGAATTTCACTTGGCCTCCTAAATTGGGTGGAGCTGGCTGCTGACTTCAACCTTGCCACTAACTAGCTCTACAACTTACCCTTCCTGGAGCCTTAGCTTTACCACATATGAAATGAGGGTTCTCACCTCACAGGGTTGCCCTGAGGATTAAATGAAGTAATCTTTATAAAATGTGCCCAGTATACGTTGACACAGTATTGGGTTCTAAATAAATGGAAGCTACTATTTAATCTCGAAAGTGCAAATGATCGTTTCTGAGTTTGAAGGTTGATGACCATTTATCTTACTCATACTCTTTTTTATTTTGTGCTTTTTTTTCTGAATTCATTTGTAAAAAGTCTTATTCTTGTCTTTGTTAGTATTTGTAAGTGATTTTATTGAGTTGCAAGCTTGGAACACATATAATTTTACATTCTACTTAGTATTATATGATTAATAATGTTTGTGTCTCGTAAACATTGTTGTAATGACTGCAGGATATATTGTGGAGTAGATCTACCATTTCCCTGTTGCTGAGCAATTAAGTTGTTTCTTATATTTTGCAATTATAATGTTTCAATGGGTGAATAACTTCATGCATATTGCTTTTTGATATTTTAAATGTAGTTCCCTGGGATGAATTCCCAGGAAGATTACTTGGGCAAAGGGGATAAACATGACTTTTGAATACATATTGCCAAATCACTTTCCCAAAGGACTCAATTGACTTCTATTTCCATGTTCATTATTTTATAAACTTCAGTTCATTCCCTTATTCAACAAACATTTTTAAGCTCTTACCAAGTGGTGGGCTTAGTGAGAAGAGAGTGACCCTAGTGGGGAAGCTCATAGATAAATAGAGCCCCTGCTGGGCCAAGTGCTGATAATGGCACAAAGGACCTGGGGAGGGAGTCCCAGCTCAGCTGGTAGAAAAGTTTATTTTCTTAGTCACGGTTGTGTTCTTTGGCAGAAAGGAAACTGCATTTCTCTGCCAACCTCCAGCTTCATTGAGGTATAACTGGCAAATAAAAATTATATATATTTAAAGTATACAACATGATTTTTTTCGTTTGTTTGTTTGTTTGAGATAGAGCTCAAGCTATCACCCTGGGTAGAGTGCTGTGGCATTACAGCTCACAGCAACCTCCAACTCTTGGGCTCAAGTGAGTCTCCTGCCTCCGCCTCCCAACTAGTTGGGATTACAGGTGCCTACCACAACGCCTGGCTATTTTTTAGTTGTAGCTGTCATTGTTTGGTGGGCCAGGATGGATTCGAACCTGCCAGTTGAAGTGTATGTGGCTAGCACCTTAGCCACTTGAGCCACAGGCTCTGAGCTGCCTTTTTTTCTTTT
>NW_003852409.1:8979339-8982415 GCF_000181295.1 Otolemur garnettii | reverse complement strand
AGGATATTAGCAGAGAACCATGGTTAATTCAATTTGCTGGGAATTCTCTTTGGGAGATAGGATTAAGGGAGATTTATATTTACCTTTTTAAAAACGTTTCTGCATTTTTTTATTTTCAAATTTTCCACAATAAAAATATACAGACTTAAAGATCAAGAAAATCTGCTTTAGGAAAAAAAAAAAAGAGAAAGATTTTATACCAATGTTCTTTTGGTTTTGTGACTCTGAAGCCACAGTTTTGATTGCTCTTAAACCTGAGGCCCCATGATTCTTACCAGCTCTGTGGTGCTCTGCCTAATGAGAACGTTGGAATCTAGAAATGAAAGTAATGGAGGAGGTGAGAGACCTCGGGCAGTGTGACGAGTTGTCTGAACACCACTGGTTCAATTAAATTATGTCTAGTGATTTTCATCTTGTTCTCTGCTGACGTAGCCATGACTCATAAAGACAGGGTTTTCCTTAAGAGAAACCCCATCATGCTTGTTTTAATTTCTTCTAATTCATTGGAGAAGATGGTGACCAGTCCTGCATGGTTGGGGAAGGACTTCCCACTCTTTCTAGTTCTTTCTGTCCTGGGTACAAAAAAGGTCAATGTGGACCTTCTTGTGAATTTCCATTGTCCTTTGAAGTCTTCTCCTCAGCCCCATGGGGAGCAATGTTGTGTGCAGTTGTGGGAGCAGGCGTGTTGTGTATTGTAGCACAGTGGGTTGCCCTGGTCCTCTCTTTTCAACAATAGTCCTTACATACCTGGTACTCGGCTAAGGGAGGGAATGCAAAGGGGGCTCCAGTGGGGCTCCAGCAGGTGCCTGCCTTGGGGTTCTCTCCTGCCGTGAGGAAGCCACTGATAGAAAGAGACGGTTTCAGGGCCGGAGGAAAACGTCAAGGGAAGTGTGTACATGGGTTACCGTGAGAGCACAGGTGCAGGGCTATTAGCTCAGGCTGAGATGAAAGGAAATGATGCCTGGTTAAATCTTGAAGAATGAATGAAAAAGTGAGCCAGATGAAGCAGGATGGGAAGCAGCTTCACTCTCTTAAGGAAGACACAGGGTATGGGATGGCATGTTACAAGGTGAGAAATGCGGGCAGTTCAGTGCTTTTAAAGCTTAGAGAGTGATGGGAGAGACTGGAGAAGTGGATAGATTGTTAAAGGAAACCTTTCTTTAGATTTCCCCAAATCCAGTGGCATTAGGCGTGCATATTGTTTTTTAAATTCACAGTGTTCTGTCTTATTTTCTGCTCAGTGTCAGCTGCTGCTGGAAGTGGCCTGGCCTCTATTTATCTTCCTGATCCTGATCTCTGTTCGGCTGAGCTACCCACCCTACGAACAGCATGAATGTGAGTAATTGTGGATGCCGGCTGAGACCATTGGCAGGGGAAATACAGGCAGTGAATATGGGCTAAATTTGTTTTTTTCCAAAGATGCTATCTTTAGGACATGCCACAAATGGTTTGGAACAGAAAATCTAGGCTTCTAGTTTTTTGATAAGGCGTGATCTCAGGGGACCATTTTCAGTGCTAGTGGATGGTGATAATAGTAATTATAACAATAGGCAGCATCTGTTTCATGTATTTTAAATGATGAAAATAAAATAACCTCACTGATAATTTAGAAAGTGGTGATTAAAAAGCCCCCTTAAGGCAATGGTTCAATACCTAGTCTTTTCTATATACATTATGTTTTAATCTCACAGTTGTGAGTTAGGGAAATTTAAGCAAAATTTGTGTAAAACTTTTCAAGTTGACTACTATTATTTTATTTGATTCTCATAGAAACCTTGAATAGTAGACATTATTATTATTTGCTTAATTTCTTGATATGTAAATTGGAGCTCAAAGAGGTTCAGGGACTTTTCCCTGGTCACACATCTAGTAAATGATACAGATGAAATAAAACTCAGGTCATCTGATTCTCAATCACATGTTTTGATGATGGCCTTTACAGTGAGCAAAGAAAATACATTAGTGGCTGAGAACGCAAGCTCTAGGTGTCAGATTAATCTGTGTTTGAATCCTGGCTTAGGCATTCACTAGATATATCACCTTGGACAGGTGACTTTAGCTTCTTTTAAAAAAGAGAATAGTAGGCTGATTGCAGTGGCTCACGCCTATAATCCCAGGAGGAGGACTCTGGGAGGCCGAGGCAGGTGGATCACTTGAGCTCAGGAGTTCGAGACCAGGCTGAGCAAGAGGGAGACCCTGTCTCTAAACATACCCAGGAATTATGATGGGCTCCTGTAGTCCCAGGTACTCTGGAGGCTAAGGCAAGAGAATTGCTTGAGCCCAAGAGTCTGAAGTTCCTGTGAGATGTGACCCCATGGTACTCTACCCAGGGCAACAAAGTGAGACTCTGTCTCAAAAAAAAAGGAGAGGGGGAGTAATACCTACCTCATATGATTATTATCAGTGTCATCATCCTAGAATCACAGTCTTTCTTTTATGACTGGGATTAATAGATTGACACTGTAGAAATGCTCCAAAATACAGAATCAACATTTACAGTCCCAGGTTTAGTTGGGGCCTCAGTTTCTCTGTCTCAGTGATTGTTCCTCCCACTAACCAGCTCTGCCCACACCCCATGGGCTTAGGGCAGACTGTTCTTCTAAGAAAGTGATGGGGCTGGGCCACTTCTTAATTGTGTTTCTTGGTCTGGTGCCCTCTTTCTTAGAGCACATAGCATCAGTTATTTATGCACTCATTGGCTAATATACATCAGACATTTCAAGTTATATACACACACACCTGTGCAACTCAACAACATTCCCCCAGATATGATTTTCTGATTTAACAAAAAGGAAAGGAACATAAAATGAAATCTATACTCAATTATGTGCCTGAGAGGGAATTTTGTTTTCCCTTTTGGAATCTCAGAGAGATTTTGTAGATTGACGAATAAACGCACACTTGAGTTCATTTAAACAATTCCCCTGAGCCCCATGGAAGTATATGGTTTGGGCACATTCAGCTTTTTCACCCACTAGGCTATTTTCCTCTTGGAATGACCACAGCAAGCAAGATAGTTTCGTGGAAATAGTACAGACATTGGCATCAGACAAAGTGGGGTTTATTTGGATCTAGC
>NW_003852409.1:8976073-8978998 GCF_000181295.1 Otolemur garnettii | reverse complement strand
ATGTTTTGAAATTCTTGTGTATGTAGAAGGCAGACAAGACTTTTCTTTTACATCTATGCTCTTTTTGCAACCTTGCCTTCTGGGCTCATCACTGTCTAGTGACATGGTTAGGACAGAGTTCAAAGCTGAAGTCAACTTGTAGCAGTGTCTTGTCTCTGGGAATCAAGGGCTGGGTAAAATTCTTTCCAGTTAATACCAGAGTCATCAAGGTTATAGTAACTTTTCTAAGTTATGGCAGTCCCTTATGATATTTGGCTGTCATCCTCTGCACCCAGCGCTATTCCTTATCCTACTTTTGTTTGCAGATAAGATGGTCACAACATACAAGGAAGAGCCTTTGCTTCTGCCACCAGGGGATAGCTTGAAATACCTTCACCATCACTGTCCTAAGCTGCCTTTGACCTACATCACCCTGTCCACAGTGTCAGTATCTCCTGGCACTGAAAGAGCAGAATCTCTTGGTCCTTCGAGTATTTGGTTGGGTTACATAAATCTCCCCCGAATGAGGAACAGCTGACTTAGGCAAGGGCCCTTGTTTGGTTTTCCTTGAACTATTAACAGGGAGATAAGGAGATTAGCTGAGTAAATGTTCAGCAGGCCAGAGTCCCCGCAGAGGATGGCCTCTGTGATCGAATCTTGTCATCTTGTCACATCCTTTCTTTGGATGTTTCCCTTCTGGTTGAAGTATGGATAGAAGAAAAAAGATAGAAGGTCCCTGATACTGAAATGCAAAGTGTAGGAAGGCTTGGCTTTGGGTTAACTTCTGGGGAGACTTTGTTTGCATATTTGCATGAAAATAGGAAGGTAAGTAAAACAGGCTTCCCGCTTTGGAGGAAGGTGGTATCTGTGAAATGGACGGGACGTTCTGGCTGGACCAGAGCAGAGCGGGAACTATTGTAGGCTCACCACAGTGTCTGGACAATCCTGATAGGCTCATTCCTTGAGACTCTGTGCGGTGCCCACCACTATGCAAAAGTGCTTGGTCTGTACACTTGGCCTGTATGACCTTGTGTCATCCTCACCACAGGCCTGAGAAGTTGGATTGTATTTTTTATGATCACTTTACAGATGAGAAAATGGAGGGTTAGGGAGTCAGTGTGTTGTCCAGAGTTGCTGTTTGCAAGTTGCAGGGACTGGATAGGAATCCCTCTGGGCTTAACCCCAAAGCCATGAGTGCTGCTTGCTCTTCACCACCTAGGGGAGTGGTTCTCTTCATGGCTGTCACCTCTTCTTTAATGTCACAGGTAACCCTTAGAATATGAGGAAACCTGGAGTTATAGCCTTTCTGTCCAAACATGAACAGGCCCTTGGGTTAAGAGCCCCTGGCCCAGAGCACATTTATCTCAATCCTCATAAGCAATACCCATGAATGATTGTCCTAAACCAAATGGTGCCAAACTGAATCCCAGAATCCAGCCGCAATCATCCTATTTGGAAGAAGCTCGCTGTAAAGAAGAGAGAGGAGAGCAAGGTGCCCTAGTGGATAGGGCCTCGTTGTTTTGAAGCATGACAGCATAATAACAACACACCTGAAGGTTCACGGCGGACATCTAACACCAGTCCGTTTGTCTTTAGGTGTTGTTGAGGAGCTTTTGAGCTGGCAGAGGAGGTGAAACTAACAAATGTTCGGCAAACTGATGAGAGGAGAGTAGCAGAGGGGACTAAGAAGAGCTAGACTAGAAAGGGGGCTGCAGGTGTGAGGAAGGGGCTTGGGATGGGATCCTGGCGGTGTGGGCTCTACTCCCAGACTGCCGGCTGGCTCCCTGAGTGTCCTTCATCAGCCACTTTAGTTTCCTCCTTGGAGCATTAAGGAATTGTTTTAGCATCTTCCCATGGCCCCTCTGTGTCTCTGGGGTGAGGCTGGCAGTGGAAGATGAACTGATGGTGATCAAGGACTTGCTCCAAGCCGGGTTTCTGTACATGGTCCAATCTAGACCCTTCTCATCACTTCTCCAAGGTTGATGCCATGAACTGTGTTTTCTAGATGATGTTAAATCGGTTAAGAATTGCTATCTGATGCCAGGTTTTCATCTCTGTCATAAATTAGTCTAGAGGAGGCAGGAATCTGGGACGTGGGGAATGGATAGTCAAGTTTGGGATGAAGTGCTGTGTGGGTAGAGTCTCCAAATTACTTAACAGAGTTAACGTTTCTCTTTTTTTTTTTTTTTTTTTAATTCTCGGTTTTAATAGGCCACTTTCCAAATAAAGCCATGCCCTCTGCAGGAACACTTCCCTGGGTTCAGGGAATCATCTGCAATGCCAACAACCCCTGTTTCCGTTACCCGACTCCTGGTGAGGCCCCTGGGGTCGTTGGAAACTTTAACAAATCCATGTAAGTACCATATCAGGTTTCCTTTCAATTTGTCAGTTAATATTTTTCCTTCCCTTCTTGTTCTCCAGAGAATTTTGAATGGTTGAATCTGAGTGAAGTTGCTTTTGTAAAAGTCATGTGATCAAGTCTGCAGAATGAAGGGAGGGAGAATTGCCACTGGCATTTAATATCGTGGGCCCTTACTTAGGTGCATTTTAGGAGTAATGATGATATGTAGCCATCAGCTGTGTCTTTGGGGGCTGTTCCTCCAGTTACTGGCATGTAGAGGAGGGAGATGAGGCACACTGGCCCCATCTGCTAATCAGTCTGCTCATCCAGCAGACATTCCTTGTGGGTCCGAATCAGCTGGTTCTAGGAGCCAAGGGGCAGAGACCCATGCTGGAAGGGTCCTTGCCCTGGAGGAACTTACAGCCAAGGCCAGGAGAGTTCTGTCCTCTCTCCTTCAGATCCCCTCTGTCACTGCCCTACCACACTGCACGTCTGTGGGTCTTTCTCTTCCTGGCTGTAAGCTCCTCGAGCCCAGCAGGATGTTGCTTTCTCTGTGTTTGTATTCTTGGCTATTGGCTTCAATACCCAACATAAGTATGGGCTTA
>NW_003852409.1:8963188-8975889 GCF_000181295.1 Otolemur garnettii | reverse complement strand
AAAATTTAAAATTATATTTTATGAGTCTGTTGGTATAAAGATGAACATATTCTAGACAAGATTCTTTATTCTGTACATGTTTTCATTATAATTGATACTTTAAAAGAAGTATCCTGCTCCATGGATAAGTCAGTCCTTGGGGCATGTATGTGTATGCGCACGTGTGTGTGTGTGTGTGTGTGTGTATGCGTGTGTGTGTGTGTGTGTGTGTGCGCGTGTGTTGGGCTAGGACTTCAAGGGTGGGAAGATTTAGCTGTGTGGACACTTGGGGAAGGTCATTTGGGGTAGGGGTGATGGGCAGGTGGCTGGGAGCATATCAGTAGCATGGGTTGTGGGGAGCCATGGGAGTGGGCCAAGGCCTGCCTGCGAATGGCCCCAGGCTGGGGTCTGTGTACCTGACAATGACTTGCTTAAAATGAGAGAGGCAGCTAGCCTAACGAGAGCTTTTCTTCTTTTCTTATTCCCTTTACAGTGTTTCCCGCCTGTTCTCAGATGCCCAGAGGCTTCTTTTATATAGCCAGAAAGACACTAGCATGAAAGACATACACAAAGTTCTGAGAACACTGCAGCAGATTGAGAAGTCCACCTCAAGTAAGCAAAAGCCTCGGTGCATTGGTTTGTAGCTGCATGAGGGAGAGAGAATAGCCCGGGTGGCCTGAGATTTCTTCCCTTTAGCTCCTCCCTGTGGCGTTTTCCTGCTCAGTGGCTGCACTGTAGGGGCCTCTCTGAAGAAGGTGTTGGGGAAGAAACTAGGGGAGCTGCTTGTGCCAGTGATGTACGAGTCTCCTCTGGGGGAGCAGAGGAAAAATCCCCAGGAAGGAACAGTATAGGGTTGGTTGCAGGGATACCTAGGGATGCAAACGCTTTTTTTTTTTTTTTGAGTTGGCCATATGGTTGCAATGAATGGACGTAACTATAGACAGGGGATTCTTCTGTGCACATAAAAGCAATTAAAGTTGCAATTTGATATGGCTAAGGAAGCATTTACTTCCAAAAAGGAAATGCTGTTCATCTTCTCCTAGTCATTCAATCGAGTCCGATGGGCATTTGAATTCTGATCTTTAAAAGTAGAATCTTTATTTCCTATCTGGTAAGTACCCAAGCAGTTTATTGTGTGCTATCAAGGAAGTGTCTGAGGAGCCAGTGGTTTGCTGACTGGGGAGCCAAGGGGCAGAGGTGCATGCTGGGAGTCACAGAGCGACTTCCCAGGCGTGGCCTGCCAGGGGGACAGAGGCTGTGTGAGCTGTCTCCCGAGTGCAGTCGATCATGGCACACATGGTCTGGGGAGAATTCAAAAGCACTAATACAGATGACTAAAGTCGATGTACTTTTTATTATCACCATGTGCCGCTGGTTCTAAACAATGTCAGTGATAAACTGTTCCTCCTCGTCATGGGCCAGCTGTCACCGCTGCTCCAGGGAGAGTACTTTTGATTCAGTTTGGTGTTTGGCCAGGGATGGAGTGAGCTGGTCTTTGCTGAAAGGCCATCTTATTTGGCAAAAGAAGAATTTATATAAAATATATTTTGTGCGCAGGAAGTCCTTAGTGAATGTGAACTGGGATTATTTTGGGGTGACATCTCAGCCAAGCCACTTTCTTTTTCTCTGAGCCTTGCGTTCCTTAGCTATAAAATGCATTAGGTTTTTGTACATTGCAAGTAGTAGGTACTCACTAAATGGGAACCAATATTCTTAAATGACAGTGATGTATTTCTGAGTGTCCCTCTTGGGCTTCTCACCTTGTGCCTGGTGCCTTGTGTGGCTGTTGAAATGGACTAGCTCTTGGAGGAGAGTTACCAAGCAGAGTTTCAGATCTTCCTGGAGGCTGCCTTAGAAGCACCACTATCTTCTTTGAGCAACTGGAGATATGAGTTAAGGTAGAGAAAAGTCAGAATCTGTGTCCCTAAACCACGCGTCTGTGCACATAGCTCTGAGAAGACAAGTTTCTTCTGATTTCGATTGTGTCATATCAGTACTTGTTTCGCATCTCTCTCTTCAACTACTTTGTCCCCTTTTCTGCCTTGCAGCTGCTTCTCAAATTCCTTTTTTACTCACTTGACAACACAAAGCCAGGCTTCAGCATAGAGGGAAATGCACAGACATACTGCTGTTTCCTGCAGGAGATCTGTAACCTTTTGCTGATTTTGATTAGTGCTCTGTAGATTTTTGAGACAGTCTGAGCCTGGGGTATGTTACTGTAGATCCCTACTGTGATCCCTGTTTGTCTGTACTCACACCCTACTCAGAACTCTGTGCTCTGTCCTCCTGTACCAGCTCTCTCAGGGCAGGTAGGACCCTTGGAGCTGGTCTCGTATGGAGCTCTATCTATCATCTTTCACTTTCTCTGCCATATACCCACCTCCCCAGACAGGGACCCTCCTCAGATAGATAGCTCATTCTGAGCGATGGCAGCTCTCATTGTCAGAAAATATTTGCTACCCTCCTATCCTTTCTAGAGAATGAATCTATTTTCTTTGAAATATTTGAAGCTAGCTCTCATGTTTTATTCCCCTCTTTTCTCTAAGTCTGTGATTTTTCTAGGCTAAATGTCCTCTATTCCTCTTAGGGAATGTTTTTCCTCTCAATTTATGCCTTTCCTCTGACTGTGTTTCACTGTGTCTATGTACTTCTTCAAGTTTACCAGAAATTACAAAAGTATTCTAGCACAGAGGAGAAAGGGACTTTTGCCTCCCTGCTCTGCGAGTGCTATATTTCTCTTAATGCAATCCGAGATTGCATTAGGTTTTTTGGCATTCACGTCACCCTGTTGACTCATATTCCATGTGCAGTGAACCAAAATCACAGATTCTTGTAAATACATGGGATTAAAAGTTACTCGTTCCCTATTTCTTAATTGTGCTGTTGGCTTTTTGAACTAAAGGGAAAATGTCTCTTTTCTATTTTACATTCTTAGACTCCCTGTACCATCTCCTCCTACGCAAACCATCTCAGATTCTGATTTTGTCATGTATTATTCCTGCTGATTCTTGCCTGTCTTCTAGGAATTTGATAAACAACTATCTTTGTTCTCATCCAAGTCACTGACAACTGTGGGACCAAGGCTTAATGACCCCTGTGGACACTGCCCCTCAGGCTCTTAGAGATCCCTTAGTCTGGGCTGTCATCGGTGCCAGGCCACAGGGCTCCTGCTTCTGTGATCCAGCTGGAGGGTTTATCTTGTTCTTTCTTTCAACTTGCATCTGCTAAATCCAAGGGACTATCTGTAGATGATTTGTAGTTATGGAGGCTTCTACTTAAATACCCTCTTTTACTCTCATGGTTTCTGGGGCTAGAACATTGTTTTGTTTTCATTTATTGGAAGAGATCTTATAGACCATTTAGTTCATTTACAGATAAGTGGGTTGATTGATTTAATCATTCCACCAGTGTTTATCGAACCCCTCACACGTGCCAACCACTGTTCTCAGGTGCTGAGACACAGAGGTGTACAAGAGAAATATGGCCCCTGTCTGTGTGGAGCTTCCACTCTAGAGAAGAATTGATCCCGAAGGGGGGAATGATTGTTTCAAGTTTATACAACCATGGGAGGGATAGTCCAGCAATAGAACACAGCTAAGTTCCTGCTCCGTGTGGTTCTCTTTCTACAGTGCTCTCTTGTCCTGTTTTAATGATCTTCCAACTGGAAAGGTCTCTGGTTTTAGGAATTAAGTCATACACAAATCTTCTAATTATCCTTGAAGTCATCCTGATGAGAAATCCAAGGAGGACGCCATAGAGAGGGGCCTCTCCCAATTTTCTCATCCCTGGATTTTTTTGGGAATGTTTTATTATTATCTTCCTAAGCCAGAGTATAACCACAAAGGTTGAGTGGTGGCTAAACTAATACTTAAGAGTCAGTATGAGGAGCATTCATTCTTTTAAAATTCCTATCCTGACTGCAACACAAAAGGAATGTAAAAATTAGACGACTTCTAAGAAACCTTCAAGTGACATGTTTCTGTTGTCTCTGGAGATCATACTGGCAAAGGTGTTTTTCTGAGTGAGTTTGGTGTGGTGTCTGAGACAATTTCAGGCAGTACACAGATGATAATTTTTAATTTTTTTTTTTTTTTTGAGACAGAGTCTCACTCTGTTGCTGTGGTGTCTTAGTTCATAGTAACTTCAAACTCTTGGGCTCAAGTGATTCTCCCACCTCAGCCTTCTGAGTAGCTGGGATTATAGGTGCTGCCACAACACCCTGCTGTTTTTTGAGATGGGGGTCTCACTTTTACTCAGGCTGGTCTTGAATTCCTGAGCTTAGGCGATCCACCTGCCTTGGCCTCCCAAAGTGCTAGGATTACAGGCATGAGCCACCATGCTTGGCTAATAACTTTTAATTTTAACCCATATTGAAGTGCAGTTTCATGAGTATTATTTCTTTGGAGGATGTTTAAAAGGAAAAAAATAGTTAATTTAAAGTAAACATTTTGTGTGGATATGGTAAATTTGTGAGAGTAGTATGTAAATGACTCAAGATTGGAAAATGTGGTATAAGAAAAGAATTTTGAGCTTTGTATGAAGATTCATTTTGGAAACAAATTCAGGCATTGTCCCTCAGGAAGTGTGAACCTCGGCAAGGGCTGAGTCTTTCTGGGCCTCAGTTTCCCTGAAATGTAGCAGCCCTGTGCATCACTGACCGTTCAATCCAATCATGCCTGTGAGTGACTAATGGGGAACTCACGGCACGTAGTAGGCACACAATGTGTTGCTTTGCTTCCTCCTTCTTTTCCTGCCTTTACAAATTGGTTCAACCTCTCTGGGCCTCAAGTTTCCATGCCTTGAAATTAGGACTTTGGAGAAACAACCTGAAAATACTTCATCTTGGAAACTTAGATGGGGAATCACCTGGGACTAACCAGTCTGTAGCCCTGTGAGGGCAAAATGGGGCCTCATTCATAGTTCTGTCCCAAGCGAGCATCAGCACAGTAGCAGGCACCAGATGAAGCCATCAGTGAATCTTTGTAGAATGAAGCTGAGAAAAAATAAAAGTGAGTGAGCACATGTAATTGTACAGTTGATTCTTTTGTGTGCACCTGGGTCAGCAGGGCTAAAAATGAATAATAATGACAAAAGTTTTTAGAACAGCTTTGACTTTCCTTCTTCCACAAGGTTAGCCTTCCAGAACTTTGTTGGAAGGACAGCCACAAACCCAGAGGCCTAGAGTGGATTTACTGGGAAGCTGAAAACATCCCATTTTCATAGACTCTTTGTAGACCCTTCAAGGGGGTCTTAGCAACGTATTTACACAGTGATATACTTTTGTAAAGTTTGTAAAAGTAGGATTTTTAAAAACTATTCTTTTTTAGCTGGATATGGTGGCTATAACTTCTGGAGGCGCAGGCAGGAGGATTGCTTGAGGCTAGGGGGTTGAGACGAGCTTGGACAAGACCCTGTCTCTACAAAAAATAGAAAAATTCACTGGGTATGGTGGTGTGTACTGAGAGTCCTAGATCCTTTATTTGGGAGGTTGAGGTAGGAGGATCACTTGAACCCAGGAGTTTGAGGTTGCAGGGAAATATGAGGTTGCTCTAGCCTAGACAACAGAGTGAGATTGTGTCTCAAAAAAAAAAAGGAGGGCAGCGCTTGTGGCTCAAAGGAGTGGGGCGCCGGCTCCATAAACTGGAGGTGGCGGGATCAAACCAGGCCCTGGCCCAAAAAAAAAAAAAAAAAAGGAGAGAGCTCCCTGCTACAGTCATGCCAGCAGAAGTCTCATGATGCTGCATGTGCTCCTGCCTGCCTCCTAGGGCACAGGGAAACAGGGAGTGCTGCCTCCTTCCTCAGCCCCTCCCTCGCTTCCCGCTCCAAGCCACCTGCAGTACCCATCCCTGTGGCCATTTGGTGAATCTGGCATTGTCACATGGGACCACTGTGACTGGCTTCTTCTCAGGCCTCCCTGTGGAGGAGGCTGGTGCTGCTCGGAATCAGGGCTGGGCTGGAGAAGGTGCCCCTCTGCCGCCTTCTTTGTCTTTACCGTTTCTTCCCTTTTCAGAGACTTAAAATGCTTTGGTTAGTGATACCGAATAGCTTCCTGCTGAACATGCCTGCTCAGACATCCCCCTGGTTCCAGTGCCTGCCCGCCCCCTGCCCCAAGGCCTGGACTTGACTACAGACTCTCCTTCAACTCCAGGTGGCGTTGTGGACATGGGCCTCTCCTGAGCGTGGTGGTCAGGGCTTCCACGGGGCTGGCATTGGGAAGTGCATTTGTAGGGGCTGAGGCTTCTTGCTTTCCTGGGGTAGATCATCCCCATCCCTTCTAAGCAGCTCCCCAACTTCTCTCTGCCCCCCATTTCCATAGTTAAAGGCCCTTGTACACTGCTACATCCCCCATAGTGGCTTTCTCCATCTTGCCTTTGCTTATGCTGGTCTGGGGACAGTTCCTAGACTTGTGGGGTGTCTTGTGGAAGTCTTGTGGTATGACCCAGGTGATGTGGAAAGGGTTATGGCTTCTGTGATGTGGCTGGAAGCCAGACAGCCAGTCGCCCCTGTGCATGGCACTCAGCAACTTCTGTCCTTGGCCAAGATCTTGGTTTTCAGGCATGTCCTAAGTTAGAGCCACACCAATACCTTTTAACTACAGAAGCCCAGTGGGTGCTTTGTGGGACTACAGAAGATCATTTTCTGGGACCTGCTGAATTCAGCCAGTTGGGACAGCTGAGGGATAGCTTTCAGACTGTACCTAGGGCTGGCGAGTCACACATTTCTGGGGTACGAATACACTGTGGCCTATGTGAAAGGCATCCCTGTAAGAATTGTGCTCTTAGAGTTGGGTAGTACACAGCCTCCAGGGCTCCTTGCCACAGTCTAGAGTATCTTATCTCAGTTTCCCCCAGTGAGAACTAGGGCTACCACTGGTCTCGCATGGCTCCTGGTTCCGGGACATTTGAAATGCTTTCTTCAGGATGGACAGCCTTCTGAAGCTGATGAAGACTTTGCCAGGAAACAACAAGGAGGAGCTTTGGCCATTTTGTCACTGAGCTGGAGGTGTGCCTTTGTAGGACATCTCATACTGTTGAGGTCAAGGGTTGGAAGTGGACAGGATGGGGGAGGATCCAGGGCAGATCTGCAGGCACCTGCCATTGGGGCTCGGCCACCCTTTCCTTCTATATATCCCTTGTACAAATCTGGTTTGTCTGGCCTTTCTGTTGTGACTGTGACCAAGGCTTTTGGGAAATTAGTCCTGAGGGCTCTGTTAGACTTTACGTAGGGACAAGGGTCATGTCTCTCTGGCTGTCAGATTTACTGGTAATACTGAGAACTCACTGTGTCAACCTTATATTCTGCTTTGATCTTTGAAAATAAAAAAGGTGTGAGTTCTAGGGGCAGGGTAGCCTTGGTGACATGGCAAGGTAGTTGGCTATGGCAGGGAGTTGAGGGAAGGAGGTAAAAATTAACATCTTGTAAATATTCCGTGGGCAGTAAAATTTAATGTTAAGAGAACAGACTCAGCAGCCAGAACTGCATGGGTTCAAATCCTGGGTCTCCTGTTGACCAGCTGTGTGACCTTGGATAATTCTGTAATATTTCTGTGTCTCAGTTTCCTCAAAATGAAATGAACAATATGACCTCCTTCAGGAATGTTGTGGTAAATAAATGAACTAAAAGAGGTAAAGCACTTAGTATAGTGTATGGCACATCATAAGTACTAGGCTTGCCCCTTAGTTCACTGCGTTTTTATAATCATCATATAATGTAGAGGGAGGAGATTTTTTTTTTTTGAGACAGTCTCACTATGTCACCCTCAGTAGAGTGCTGTGGCATCACAGCTCACAGCAATCTCAAACTCTTGGGCTTAAGCGATTGTCTTGCCTCAGCCTCCCAAGTAGCTGGGACTACAGGCGCCCGCCAACAACACCTATTTTTTTGTTCTAGTTGTCATCGTTTAGCAGGCCCGGGCTGGGTTCGAATGCACCAGCCCCGGTGTATGTGGCCGGCGCCCTAGCTGCTGAGTTTCAGGCGCTGAGCTGAGGGAGGAGACTTTATTCTTTTTTATATCCATCAAGGAGCTGAAGTTCAGAGAGGCTCAGTAACTTATCTAAGAAAGCATAGCTGGCACGGGGTAGTAATAGGACTAGCACTCCAGGTTTTTATGCTTTGGTGCTGCAAAATCCAAAAGGGAGGAGTCCTGGGTAGCCAGAAACTCCTGCCAGGTCCCAGGGCACTGGGTATGGATGGGCTGGGATGAGAAAGGAGACAAAAGGGCTTCCGAGAGAAACGCCAGACTTCCTCCACTTCCTGGCTTCAAGCACGTGTGGAATGTTTCCCAAGGCCCCTCTAGAAAGAACATCCTGTGACTCACAGCCACTTCTCCTTTCCTGCCTGAACCCCCTCATCCCGCTAGGGTAGCTGCTGATGTTGGGGTTGCAGCCCCAAGCTTTGTTTTCTGTTCTTGTGGGCTCCTAGTGTATCCACTTGTTTCAAGATCTGATAACATGTGTGTCAACGTTATGTCATCCAGGTGGAAGTTCTTTGAAATCTTTGGGTGATTGCAATTCACGTTCTCTATGCACTTGTCAAAAGTTTTGATTTCGGGCCTTGCAGTTTCATATTTTGAAACCTTTCTATTCACTATGAGTTTTCCCAGACCTGTCAAAGCCAGGCGAGATCTCAGCACCCAGACTGTTGGTTTCCATCCAGGGCAGGGGCATAGCCCCAGCTGGGCTGTAATCAGGAGGGTGCAATGCTTCACTGCAGTGTTGAAATATTGCTTGAACTAAATCAAATCAAAGGTCAGCTTTACCCAGACAAGAATAGAAAACACAATTGCATTAGATTACAGAACAGCGTGTACCCCACAAATAGACTGCCTTCAAAAGGTTTTGAATTGTTAACATTAAGAGCAGGGCTGCATGTCTCCTGCTTTTCCAATGTAAGTTTTATTTACTTTGTGGGTGGCAAAGAGCAATTTGTAAGTCTAGTTCGTTTCTCACCGAAAGCTTCCCATTTCTGGACCCTTTTATCACTGTGGCTTTGAGGCATAAAAACACAAATTTAGAGTGACACTGTCCAACAGACTAAGTTGCACCATATTAAAATGGCATCATTAGTGCTTCCAACAGCACTAGCAGGTTGGCATGATTATCTACATTATAGAGTGACACTGTCCAACAGACTAAGTTGCACCAGGTAATGATGCCATTTTCTCTTGGAAGTCCTTTTGTCTCCTTTCTCATCCCAGTCCATCCATACCCAGTGCCCTGGGACCTCAGGGGAGTTTCTGGCTACCCAGGACTCCTCCCTTTTGGATTATTACATTCAAGGCTTCCAACAGGACTAGCAGGTTGGCATTATTATCTACATTTCATGGATGAGAAAACCGAGGCTTGAAAGGGTGATGTCTGTTGCCTGAGGTCACAGAGTAGGGCTGTAAATTGAATTCAGTTCTGACTCCAAGGCTCAGTGTCTTTCTACCACACTCTGATGCCCTGTCAACTTACTCCAACACCCTGAAGCATGGGTGCTGTCATCAACTTTGGAAATTGTGATGAAGCATTTTTAAACAGTAAAACAATTCATTTAATTGCTGATATAGTAGAAAGAACCAAAGCTTTGCAGTCAAGGCTATTTGGAGTTGAATTTACCACTTGTTTGTTCTTTGACCTTGAGAAAGACATTTCCCTCTTTAGGTCTGTTTCCTCATTTGAAAATCATAATACCTTTCTTATAAACTTGTTTTAGAGATTCTGGAAAACAAAACAGATAATACATCTGATTTTTAGTAAGTGAGAGTCACTTTTCTTTGCCCATAAAGTACTACCATGTCCCTTATTTTATTAATTTTAAAAATTAGAAAAATTAAGCTACTTATACATTATATGTATTAACAATTCTTCCTTCACCAGGGACTGAGCAGTCCCTAACTCGTGAAGGGTCTTTCTTCCCTTCTGTTTGTTGGAGGACCTCTCAGGGCCCTGCAGGCTGATTCTAGCCTCACCTTTTGTGTTTGGAGTGTCTGCTCCCATTTTCGGTCAGAGACCAGCTCCTCAGTAAGAAGTGAATGCCTCAAACTTCCTTTTACTTTTTCTCCCTGTCCCTTCTGTTTAGCTCTGTCTTTCCTGTTTTTAGATTCTGATTCTTCACACTTTTCATCTCTTAACTGCTCTTCACCCCTTTTGTCTTCTGGGCATCCTCTATCTTTTTTTTTGCTGCTCTGATCTTCACAAACGGCCTTCCAAGATCAAAGGGCTGGCAGGTTTGGTGTCTGCTGAGGGCAGCTCTCTGTTTCCAAGATGGCACCTTGTTGCTGCATCCTCTGGAGGGGACAAATGCCATGTCCACATGTGGCAGAAGGGATGGAAGAGAAAAATTTCACTCTGTCCTACCCTTTTATAAGGGTCCTAATCCAACCTATGAGGGCCCTGTACTCATGACTTCATCATAAAGTCCCCACCTCTTAATACCATCACATTCGTGATTCGGTTTTAACGCATGAATTTGGAGAGGGCACACCGACATTCAAATCATAGCAGCTGTGTTGCTGCCTCAAAAGATGAATCTGGAGAAAGACGAATGATATTTGTTTCTTCCCCTGACTTCACTGATGACTGATTCTTTTTTGCAGTGGCAGAGAGGGTTGGACACCCACCTGGGCAGCCTCTTGGAATGCGAGGCAGGGATTATGTCATTGTACAGCATCTCTTTTGTTACAGGCTCCTGCTTTCAAGAAGCACTGAGAAAAGTATTATTCCTTTGAACCACAGCACTAGTGTTTTGAGTACAGTAATCTATGACTTTATCAACATTTTTTGGGGACATGTTTAATTTGCATCTTATATTTTCCCTTGGATTATGTGTGAGTCAGTATTCATGGTATTTAACACACTAGGGTCATTAGTGCTTATTTAACACACACTCCTGTGAAGGTAGACCTCCACCTGTGAACAAACAGAACTCAAGAGCCTAAGTGACTTTTCCAAGGTCACATAACTGGCAAGTTCTGGAACTGAGGTTTGAGTCAAGTTAACTAGACTCCATAGCCTGAGCTCTTTCAGGTATGCCTGGGGTCCCTCAGCAAGACTTCACTGCAGAGAAAGAAACTTTTGGGTCGGGAAGCCCACAGGCAGGTGAGCAGCAGGAGGTCCTGAGGCTGTGTGCCCCCGGCCTGCTTTAGGGAGTCACCGGCCTTAACCCCTTTCCCAAACAGGACTTCCCAAAGAGGACTCACTCTTCTCAGAGAAGCAGTGGGCAGCTATCCTTTGAGAAGAAAGTAGAGCTCCAGCATCAGGAAAATAAGGCCAAACAATGACAAATACTCTAGAAGACACAGGAGCGTGTCTGTTAGACAGATTTGTTTCAGGGTCCTGCATTTACATCTGGACAAGCGCAGCCTGAGTAAATCCAGGAATAAGAATTTGTTCCCCTCCCCCACCTCTTGCCCACCTTGGATGGGGGGTCCGTTTAAGGAGAGTATCTGGTCCCCTGGATGCTGACGTGGTCTCTTGTGATCTTTCTCTACTTCTTCTTTTTCTTCATTTCTCCTCCACCCACTTGTGCAGCAGCTGATTGCTGTGGGTCCTTTTCATGTTGAGCAAAAGAAACTGCAGAGATCTTGAAACCGGAGATGGGGACTGGAGGCCATTGACCGAGAGTAACCCCAGCCTGCTCAGCAGAGGGCTTCCCTCCTCCGGCTTTGCACACTGCCCTCCCTCTCCCTTCTCCTCCTGCCCTCCACCGTCTCCTCCTGTCCTCCTCCTTCCTTTCCCCCCACCTTGCTTGCTCTTGCCTTCCTCATCCTCTGCTCCCTAGTTGGATGGGCTACACTCAGGCCTGCCAGCAGGCTGGAGGGAAAGAAAGAAGGACGTGACTGTGAAAGCAGCTCGGGGGTGGTGGGCCTGGCACACCGCTCCACCTGCCTGCGGGAGTGTTTTTCTCACTCGGTCACAGGTGCCTGGGCTAGATGTGTGGTGGCAAGAACTGAGACTTCTGTCTGCCTCTTTCCCAGCCCCACACATTTCACCTGTTTTGTTCTTCAGACCCCTGCCCCCTTCCGCCAAGCTCTTGGCTTTTTTTCCTTCTTTCTTTTTGTGCTACCTCACTGTACCCATAGCAAAGGTCTTGGGAAACTGGTCACTGTTTGCTCCTCCAGGCAAGACCAAGGTCGCTGAGCTCCGCAGATTAAGCTTTTTGTTGAAGGGATTGTGGTCAGGAGGCTCTCTTGGCCTTTGTCCAGGGGTGGCTTTCCATCTTTGCCTGTGTGACAGGCATGGCTTCTTGTCCTGCGAGTGGTCATACCTTTCCCATCACCCAGCGGATAATTGAAGCTGGTCAGCTCTTTCTCCCGGAAGAGCACCTTTGCATTCTTGATCTCCGGTGAATGTTGTTAGCCTCATTTTACATCCAAAGAAACTGAGACTGGAGAGATGAAGGGGAAAAGGAAGGCTCATGGACACACAGGAAATGGCAGGGCTGGGACTTGAATCGAGATCTTCCAGTGCTTTATCCAGTGATTTTGTTTTACCTCTTAATTCCTTTCAAGACCTCCCAGATTTTACAGATTGTAAAATTCAGGTCTTTGTCAACTGATTTGGCCAAAGCCAGATGGCTGATGTCCTGCCTTCTAAATGTTCACCATCTCACCCAGAATGACTGGTCTTTCTCACAGGCACATCTCCCTATGTGTCCTTGCAGTGACTGATGTTGTGATCATTCCTGTTGATTCTCCATAAAGTGCTGGATTTATATATTCTTTCATTTTTTTTTTTTTT
>NW_003852409.1:8948138-8962958 GCF_000181295.1 Otolemur garnettii | reverse complement strand
CCTTAGTCGCTTGAGCCACAGGCACCGAGCCTATATATTCTTTTATGAAGTTCTGAGTAGACAAATCAGTCAGCTTCAGCCTTTCCTTCACCTTACAAGGCAGTATCAGCAGAAAGCACTCAGTAATTGTGACTTAGGGACTCAAGTGGGCAAACGCATCACGCACACGTACATAGGCACACACATGCCTTAGATCTCAACTTCTCAGCTTAGTTGGCAGGGTCGCTTCTGTGTTCTTATTGCTTCTGAATATGCTTTAGGGTTAAATTAACAGTGAAGCTAATGAGATGAGTCATTCCTGAAAAAGATGAAACCAGCCATCCTTTACTGAACGCCTGACTCAGTGCCAGGCTTTCTACGGATCTGCAGGGATGTTTTCTCATTGAACACCTAGCTCTGCCTAGTGAGGTAGATGCTGTGGTCATCTCCATTTCATCATTTAATTGACTCAGCCTCCCTCTGTCCTATTCCCTACTCTGTTCCCAGCTATCACTTTCCGGTACCTGCTCTTGACCTGGGCTAACGTGGCATGTAGGCTTGCTGGAACTCTCCTGTCAGGTTGACCTGGTGTGTTTCACATTCATGTCCTGCTCTGTCTCTTCCCTAACCCACTGCAAGGTATATTTCCTTCTCCACAGTGACAGTTTCCCAGATCATATCAAGTCACTGATTTATTTACTCATTTGTGTTCATTCACTCATTCAGACATCCAGCATTTACTGAGGGCCTCCTCTGTGCCAGGCGCTGCTTTCTTTGGAGGTACAAATCCTGGCCCTCGAGGCATTCCTATTCTTCTGGGGAAAGGATGTGTGCACAGACAACTGCAGCTTGATCTCTTACTTGAGGGAAAAATAGGATGCTGTCTGGGTACAAAAGAGGGCTACCCAACCCAGCTTATAGGTGGGAGGGTCAGGGCAGCCTTCCTGGACGAGGTGAATCCTGGACCAGGTCATGAAGATGGTTAAGAGGGCAGAGAACGGCTGTTTTAGACCCATTTTCCTTCTGGCAACCTAATGCAAAGGATTGACACCAGCAGGTACAAAGCCATCCTGCTCTGTCCTCACAACTCCCACCTCCTTACTTCTTCTTGCCTACTGCCAAATCTTAGGTTTTGAGGAGTCTTTATTAATCTGCTTGTTCACTTATTTATTCATTCACAAACATTTATTGAGAACCTACTATGTACATGACTCTATGACTCTATGACTGAGAGATATCCTGGTCATCACCTTCATGGAAGATCTTACCAGCTCCTCACCAGCCACAGCTTCTGGGGATTTTTGGCCCTCTATTCTTTTCTAGATCTTAGCTCTAGCCTGATTTTTCCCCATGAAGCACTTGCAGATAAACCTTATCTTGGGCAAATGCTTCCATTCCCTGTCTTATCCTTCCTTCTGTGTTCTCCAGTTGATTTTCCTCTTCATCTCCTTTATTATCCCTGAAAATTTCTTGATGGTAGGGATGGTGTCCCCATCTTTCTGCATTGCCATACACTGGTAAAGTTGAGTGAGAAAACCTTTTCAATAATAACAAAATTATTCTCCTTTGTTGAGTACCTTCAAGACAAGTATTTTCTAGTCCTTATATCTTGGAAAGGGAGGATACTGTTATCGTCACTTCATAGGTAAGAAAACTCAAAAAGGCAGAGGGATTTTCTCACAATCATGCAGGCAATTCACAGCAGATGCAGCACCAAACTTAGGTTTTGCTGCTCCCAAACCCTGATCTTTCCCTCATTATTTTCCAAACTTGGCTGGAATCACCTGGGCAGTTTAGTAAAACGTTTTGATGCCTGGGTCTTACCCCTAACAGTTCTGGTTGTTTCTGGGTGTGGCCTGGGCTTTGGAAGCTTTTAAAGCTCCCAGTTGAGTTTGTCAGGGAGCCATGGTGGAGAACCACATTGCCTTCCTACATTTGCCTGGGCGGCGTGTGAGTCTAAGCCCACATGTGTGGATGTCCATGTGATCAGCTGCAAGTTCTTTGTGGCCAGGGCTCTTTGGCCCTCCCTGTGCTCCCCCGCCCAGTGATTCCACCATACCACTCACGTGCACTGCTGAGGGTTGTTGACTGTTTAATCAGCTTCTTGGTTCTTGTGTCTCATCCAGGGGATTCACAGATAGGCGGTTGGAGTTTGATCACATCCAGCTGTTCTCATCCTCAGATCCTGTTGACATAACAGAAGAGCCTTATAAACACGCAGAGCACACCCGCGGGTCTGGAGAGTGTTGCTGGTGACCTAGACCCATTGCAAGTGCAGCCTGGGTTGACCTCCCACACTTCTGCCACCCTGCCTGGGAGGGAGGGAGCTGTTTCAAAGTTCCCCAGTGCAATGTTGTGTACTGCCCTGGCTCTGCTCAGGAGGGAATTGTGGCTTGCCTAGTCAGTGAGGGTTAGCTCATGTATTTATTTTGTTTCTGTCAAGGGTTCACAGAGGCTTTTTTTTGACTCTTAGCTTTATTGGCGAGGCGGTGGAGGCACAACTAGGTGAAATGACCTGGTAAATAAATGGATATAAAACCTGTTTCTACCCATTCAGATCTTCCGTATCAGAGTCAGGCTTCTGACTCCCAGGGTGGTGCTTTTCCCATTATTGTACAGTAGTCAGGCAGTGTGTGGCTTTTCATACTGGCCTCCACTGAAGCCACCAGCTTACCTTCCTTCTCTCCTGTTTACATCCACCACACAGATACCCTGGATGCCACTTTTTCCTAGGAGTACTATTTGCTTCTGTAGTGTGGCCTAGGGATGGTTCTGACATCTCTGGGCTCCTCTTGGACCTGCTCAACTGGAAGGAAATTTCTTGAGATGCTGCTTAGATACTTCTGGAATCTTCTCAGACCCAATTCTATGTCATAGTATTTAGTATTCTGCTTTCTTTCACTGATCAGTAATTCTGTGCCAGGCCCTGATGTAGGCTTGGTTGATACTATGATGAAACACATATTCTGCATCTTATGGACATAGTCTAGTGGAGATAATATGCAAGTAAAACAATGTTTTAAAAATATGGTCCCCAGGCCCCCTGTACTAGATGCTTATTAAAAATGGGTCTAGATTCATGGGTCCTTGTTCTAGATTAACTAGTTCAGAATCTCTGTGGATTAGACCCGAGAAACCACATTTTTGCATGTTCCTTAAGTGAATCGCGGGTGCTGTGAAGTTTGATGACTACAGAAGTGCACTTGATGGTAATAGTGTCATGTCACATGTAATGGGGCACACTGGGCAGGTGGTAGTTTGTAGGAGTGCAGATTCTGAGGAGGGACACTCACTGGGCCTAGGAGAGCTTCTGGGTGTCATGAGGCATAAGTAGGAGCTAGCCACACCAGCTAGGTGTGGTGGAGAGTCATTTCTTTAGAGATGTGCATGAATCTTAAATATTCTTTCTATAACTCTTACATGACTGATGTTTGCTTAACTCTGAGTACACCTAGATCATTCTGCACTATGAGAATCTGGTTGGCTGTAGGTGCCCTCCTGCTACTTTATCTATACACGTGATCTCCTTAGCTCCCAGGATTAACTCCTGTCTTCACTGGGCTCTTCACACTGGAACCCCAGCTTCAGAGCAGACCTCTGTTTCTCTTAAGGTTCATGACTTGGGTTTGCAAAGTTTGCCCCCTAGAGGTTGGTTAGTGCCCAGCCTGCAGGCTGCAGCTCTGGGAATGATGACAGCCTGGCCTAGGTGGTCATGGTGAACTGATTTTATTTTTATTGCAAGGAAGAAGTAAGGTTATTAGGAGGATGGGTGGAAGGAGAAGAGGTAGACAGACAGTCAAGGGAAATAAGTCAGGGAAAGCTATAGTGTTTCAGAGTCAGAGGGCACGTGTTGAATATCTGGTCAGAAACCTTTTTTTTGGAGATGAAGAAACTGAGGTTCAGAAAGGTGATATGACCCGTCACAGCCTTCAACTCTAAGGATTCCAATTCCAGTTTTCAGGGAAGGGCTTTTTCTGTTTCACTACACTGGGTTGAAGCCTTTTCTAAATGTACCGAGAGGGCTTATCATTTAAAGGGATTTTGTATGAAATCCTTTCGCAATCAAATCATGTAGTAGGGCAGTATGCTTATGTATCCTCCTGAAGCAAGGCTGACCTGAGTTTCAGAGCTTCGTATCACATGTCTTATGTTTGGAATTGAAACGAGCCTCTGTCTGTGAAAGCAGTTGGAGATGCATAATGTTTTACACCGGTGGTTCTCAAGGTGCCATCCCCACACTAGTAGCATGGGCATTACCTGAGGGCTTGTTAGAAATGCAGATTTGCCAGCCACATCCCAGGCCCACTGAATCCGAAACGCTGGGGGTGGTGTCAAGCAGTCTGTGGTTTAACAAGCCCTGGTGATTTTCTCATGCACATTCAAGTCTGAGAACCATTGCTGGCCCTGCATTGACAGAGCAGCCCCTGCAGCTTGTTGGAATAAGGCTTTCAATGTCTCTGATTTTAACTATGTGAGATGAGACAGGGGGAGACAGGAGTGATGGGATTAGTGTCACAAGCCTCAGGTGGCATGGGCAAGATTGTTTCAAAGCTTTGGCTTTTTGCTTGAAAAGCAAAGACAGACTGCGTGTATATAACAGCACTGTCACACTGCTTGAGTTTAGGAGCACACGCTGAGTGTGGGTCACTGTATTATCAGAAAGCAATCTTTTCATGCCTCTCCTAATAAAGCAAAGCTCCCCCAGTTCATTTCTTTGTGTGCTTAAACCAGAAGCCTTGTGGTCATCAATATTACAGTACTTTTCTCCTCCTGCTTCATTGCGCTGACTTTTTTGGCGGGGGAGGGGAGGTAGGGGAGTTACTTATTAAATAAAAACAAAACACTATTTCTCTGTAGACTTGAAGCTTCAGGATTTCCTGGTGGACAATGAGACCTTCTCTGGGTTCCTATATCACAACCTGTCTCTCCCAAGGCCTACTGTGGACAGAGTGCTGAGGGCGGGTATCAGTCTCCACCAGGTAAGTGCCGCCTTCAGCTTTCTCAGTGAGACTGTTGGTAGTTACATTGTTCAAGCACCTGGAAAGAAATGAAAAAAAAAAAAAACCCTCTCCTTGCAATGATGATGAAGGAGGTAGTTAGCTGGAGATCCACCTGATTTTACTTTCCTTCTCAGGCTGGAACTGGTGAACCATCTGTAGAGTGGAATGTGCAACCTGGCGTCATGGGCCAGCTGGTTGAAGTAAAATTGATTTCCTGCCTGTCAATTGGTATTTGTGATGACTTCCTCCTAAAAGGGTTCCATTTTAACCTGAGTTAGATTTTGAACACAAAAAATTTCACAGTTCTGAGATAATAACCAGGGTTGAGGAGTATTGATCTGGAGCAGGTCTCTTTATAAAGTCTAAGACAGGAGACTTTAAAAACTTATTCTTCTTTTAAAGATAGACAAACGTATAGAAAGAGAATTTTTAAGAATTTATAAAACCAGGAAGGAATATTAGTGTTTATATAGCATGTTAACCTAAGAATCTTAAAAAACAAAAACCAAAAAACAAACTTGTGCACTTGCTCTGGCATCATTAATTATTATATAGCTCCTGTGTAGGGGGTAGCAGACCCAGATCGCATGGTTATTGATTTTCCAGAGATGCTTCTCAAGTTAATTCTCTGGCAGAAAGGGGAACTGCTTCCTTGCCCTGTCTCTTGTCTACACATGCTTGTCTTTACAATAAGCAGAAGTGGTGGAAATGTTTATACTTGCAAACAAGGTTTTTGCTTCACATGATCTAGAATTTTTAAAATTAGGAAAATGTGCTTACTGCTTGCCCTTCTGAGACTAGGAAAATACGCTTTGTGTTTACCAATTGTGCGGTTGGGAAATGGGCCAAAGGCAGCCGGCTTTTTGAAAATAGTTGCATTTAGCATAATTTCCATTGCCCCCTGCCAATTTCATATCTGTCACATCTGATCAGTTTAAAATAAAGGGCACCCTAAGCATGGAGGTGGTCTTTGTGTGGTAATTACAGTTTTCTGTGCTTGTCAGTATTTTTAAACAGACATAGTAAAGGTAGGCTGATGATCTGGCAGCAAGGACCAGTTAAAGAAAGGAGTAAAACGGAAATGTGCTCGAGTACCTGGCAGCATGTGAAAATGTAATGGAGACCAAGATGCTCTGTTGTGTTTAGAAAGCTGCATGAATTTTGAGAGGTTTTTGGTCCATCATTCACATTAAGTTGTTCTACAAGCAGGTCAGCCTGTACCAATTTAACAGGGGGTAGCAATGATGTAATAAAGAACCTGTATCACATTAATTCAACAAATAATTACTGTCTATAATGTTTTAGCACTGTGGATACAAAATGAGCAGAAAAAATAAGGGCTTCTCTTCTTAAAGCGCTTGCTGTCTGTTGGACAATAAGGACCATATATGAAGAAGAACAGTTTACTTAGGCCCCAAAAGACAAATGAGTAAACAAAATATGACCAAGGAGAGGCCTTCTAGTAGGTTTGCTAAGGGAATAGATGAGAATGATTTAAAATTGGCCACCAGTGGGATGATAAGAAGACTGGCTTTGTAGCACTGTTCTCTGGGGCAAGTAAAAGGAAGGATTCCAAATTCTGAAATTACTTGAACATAGTTCTGTGCATCAGTTAAATATCTCTACCAACAGATAAATACGTGTAGCATGAAGGACCCTCCCCATTATTAATTCAGCCCAATCCCAATTCAAGATATAAATAGTAAAATAAAGAGGATGTTTTTCCTCTTGTAATGAAAGTGGTTTCAGGAGTTCAGACTCTGGATTCCTATTTGCTGAATTGTGTATCCCACTATGGAAAAAAGGAGTTAAACTCAGGGTTTCCCTTTGCAAGAGGAACATGAGTGTGCAAAATATTTGTCAAACAAAACCTGCAGGTTTAAAATGTCCTGTGGTTGTTCCTTGTGCCTTGATACCTTTCAGAGTTTCGTAAAGAGAAACAGCGGAGGGGTGTTGCAATGCTGCCATTTCTAACATCTTTTACATCTTGATGTGAAGCTCCCCAGAGACTGCAAGCTTCCAGTTTCCAGTCTTTGTAACCCAGTTTTGCTTGTCTTTCCCTTTGCATGAAATGCTTCCAGGTGTTTTTGCAAGGCTACCAGTTACATTTGACCAATCTGTGCAATGGATCAAGACTCGGAGAGGTGATTCAAGTTGGCGACCAAGAAGTTTCCGAGCTTTGTGGTCTACCAAGGGAGAGACTGGATGAAGCAGAACGCATGCTTCGTTCCAACGTGGACATCCTGAAACCGGTGTTGGTAAGTAGACTCGCTCTGTGGAGGAAATTCAAGCGCTAATGCTTTTGGAATGTGAATTTTTTTCTTGGACAACATGACTTTTTTTTTGTAGAAAAAATAGGACTGGCTGAGAGTTTAATTCAGTGGCATTTTAAGTTTTTTTAAAACTTTTGGACCATCTCCTGGGAGCTACATGGGGGAAGAATAAACTGAGTGTAGCTGGGTTCAAGCCCACAGTACCTTGTGCCTGTTTCAATTAGAGAAGACCTGCCTTTCCACAATTCTAAGTAAAAGTTCATCTGAGGAAAGAGTTCCCTAGATATAAAAAATTATTTTGAAACCATTGATGGGAAGATGGATATCTATTCACACTTTTAAAAGCCCATCAGAGTGCGGCACTGTGTGGCTCCATGGAGTAGGGCACGGGCCCCATATGCCGGAGGTGGTGGGTTTAAACCCAACCCCGGCCAAAAACTGAAAAAAAAAAAAGCCCATCAGAAAAAAGATACCGTGGACTTTCATAGATGGAAAACCCTGGAATTGAAGGCCTCTTCCCCTGTACCCAATAATTATCTTAATTAAAACAAAACTGCATTCAAAGAAAAAAAAACTCCCAACAAAGTTTGATTAGCCTAGAAGTTGAGTGGGTAGTTCAGAGAAGTACTCCATGAGAATACCTGTTCATTCTTAACCAAAGAATGCAGGTGGGCCTGAGGTTTTGGTCATCAGAGTATTGTATATAGTAGCAAAACAAATATTTCTCAGGGTTTTTTGAGAGCTCTGGTGAAATGCCCCTCCAACAGAATCATTTAACATCTGAATCCTGTTTTTCTGCTTACCCCATACTACTATGATCTGTCAGTAAGTTCTCTCTTTTTGTTTTAAAATGGAGTCTTACTCTGTTGCCCTGGGTAGAGTGCTGTATTGTCATAGCTCACAGTAACCTCAAACTCCTGGAGTCAAGTGATCCACTTGCCTCACTTTTTCCACTCTTTTAGTAGAGATAGGGTCTTGCTCTTGCTCAGACTGGTCTTGAACTCTTGACCTCAAGCAATCCTCCTGCCTTGGCCTCCCAGAATGCTAGGACTACAGGTGTGAGCCATAGCACCCAGCCAGTAGGTTCTCTTAAAACCAGGGAAGGAGCCTGGTGGGAAGGATGTGCCTGGAGAGAGATGCTCTTCATCATAATAACATGAAATTGTAATTGCTTTGGACTCTTGTGCAGCATGGGCTCTTTATGGAGAGTTGGGTTTTTACAGCGTTACTAAGAATGTTTGGTTTCTGGCCCCTGTGCCTAGATCATATTATGTGACCTTAAAAAACATATCTCAGGGTTTATTCTCTCCAATGACCATCAAGTTCTTGTATCCTATGTGATTTATAATGCTGCGGCTGCATTGAGATGAAGGTAGTAGTCGAACTGGGTATAGGTGCCTCTGTGGTGGACACCCAAACTGGTCCGTATGAAGGGCTTAGGCCTAATGCTTAAGATCTGCTTTTGTTTGAGTCCAGAAGTTTCAGTATTTCTATTTTATTTTATTCTTTTAAGTACCAAGTGCTTTGTTCAGTGGTTTGGGATTCTCTTGGTTAATGTTTTTGTAGTATAATTTCAAATAAAATATATTTATGTATGGGGGTATTTGCAACCCTAAGTAACTGACCTAAAATGTTAGAGAAGCTCACTTATATAGGCAGTTACTACATCTGTTGGCCCTTTATGGATTGTGAGATACAGAGAGTCAAAGGTTATTACAAATGATACAAAAAGGTATTACTGAACCATTTCTTTGGACTGTTTTGGGCTGCTTTTTACTATAAGATAGAAATGTTCATCCTCTCAGTCAGAATGATTCCAATTTTGGAAAGATAGGTGTTTTTAGAAGACAGAGTAATTTTTCTGGTGACCATTCATCGTTTTTTACTTCTCTTTACTTTCCTATGTATGCACAACCCAGTAAAATTCCTCTGTTCACATAATGTCTGATTCATACTCAGAGAAGGATGACAGGATAGCCATCATCGACTCACCATTAACAGCCTAGGTTTCAACTTGAAAATATGTCTCTGTTTGGGAGGATTAGCAGCTTAGCACTGCATAGAAGTGTCCCTTCAGAACTGTCAGCTGCATTCAGTCTCATCCTGTTGTGTTGTGGTTGTGCCTTGTGAATCCGTTGATTTTCACTAGGTGCTGATTAAGGTGGCTGCTACGTGTTTCCTACGTAGCTCTTGGGTTTGGGGAGCATCTCATGTTCTGCCCTGGTCTCTCTGCTGTTGCTGAGAGACCTGTCTTCATAAAGTTAGAAAATGAGGCTCTTACATTAGAATATAGTGAGTGCTCAGGATTATTCTATGTCAAGATGATTTTGGAGGATGACTTTGGGATGAAATGACCTCTAAGCATTATAAAAATGTGACTCTTATTTATTGAATTAAGTAGAGCATTAATTAGAGTACTGGGATTGATATTTGATTTACATTAAGCAGCTTTTTCTCCAGCCATTTGGTTGAAATTTCCACATTAGTGATGGTAGATGGATGTGGCATGTGATGACATTACACATGGGTGGGTTAATTGTGCCAAGAAGTGCAACAGGACCAGCAACCAGATGTCAGGCCCATCATAGGGAGGGAAACTGTTCTGTCAGTGTGTTTGTCTATCCAAAACGCATCTTCAGGAGAGACATATTTTGAAACATTTTTTCTCCTTATGTGTGTATGTGTGTTGTGGGGATGGTGGTGGAGTGTTTCCTTATTTTACAGCCAAAGATATTGTGACTCTTCCTCCTGGGTCTCCTTCAGTCTATCCTTGGGATGACCCCTGGATCATAGTGTTTGACAACGCAGGGAAAGTATAGCAGAGTGGAAGTGTCAGCTGGATCTGGGTTCAAATATTGCCTCAGCAGTTTACAGCATTGACCTCAAATATTTAGCCTCCATAAGCCTCAGATTACTCTTCTTTTACAAACAGATAATACATGTGTGTATATATCCCTTTGTTGTTATATACACGGTCTGACAATTAAGTTTGTGAACTCGCCCTAGAATAAATGCTACGTACCTCATTGTTGTATATCACTAGGGTTGCTTTCAGCATACGCCTCTTGGCCATCTGGTGACTATGGTGGTCAGGCAAAAGTAACCTTTTTTCTAGGATGAGTTTCCAAACTTAATCACCTAACCTTTTAACCTCTTTATATGGAGAGCCTGGCATGGGGCCTGGCACATATTAGGTGTTCAATAAATAGAATTTGGTAGTTTAATTGACATGAGCAATAGAAATTATGTGCTGAAAACAGTTGCTGGCAAGATGATCTTCTTCGATAGACCTATGTAAGAACTTTCAGAGTTATACCAAGCAAAGAGGTCCTGGGGAGTGTTTCCGTGAAAAACTGCATTCTTTGCCCAGATATTGCCAAGGCCTCATATCCTATAGATTGTTCTTTATGCCTCAGTTCATACCTCACATGAAAATTAATACTGGATGTCAGAATGCCATTGCATCCTTAAAGTTCTTTGGGAATAAGAGCAGTTTCCGTTAGGCATTCTCTATTTTTTTTACTTAATAATTTGCTCATTCATTGAACAATATTTATTGAGTGATTATTATGTGTCAGGTATCTTCTAGGAACTGCCCTCAATTAAAATACTTGAAGAGTTGGCTTTCTGATGAGTACAGGGTGGGTTGATATATGAAATATTAGCAGTGGGGCTCAAGGCCTATAGCTCAGCAGCTAGGGCGCCAGCCACATACACCAGAGCTGGTAGGTTTAAACCTAGCCCTGGCCTGCCAAACAACAATGACAATTACAACCAAAAAAATACCCGGGTGTTGTGGCAGGCACCTGTAGTCCCAGCTACTTGGCAGGCTGAGGCAAGAGAATCGCTTAAGTCCAAGAGTTTGAGGTTGCTGTGAGCTGTGATGCCACAACACTCTACAAAGGGCGACGTAGTGAGACTGTCTTAAAAAAAAAAAAGAAATATTATCTCTGGGATATATGCACTCAGTCATTGAAGGAGATATGTTACTGAGTGTTTATAGTATTTGTAAGAGGCATTCAGGGCCCTCTCAAGATGACTTCCTGTGTCTTACTACTCAGCAGGTGGATTTAGCTACATGAGTGGGCTGGGCATGTGGACTTTCCCTTCATCTTCCCTGGCATCCTTCCTGAGGGCTTATATACCTTTCCTAGAGGAAGGAGGGATGTCTGTGGGGGAGCCTCTCTCTGCTGTCCCACAGAAACCTCCAATTTGTTTTGTGCCTTGTAGGAAGGGGCCATAATAGCGCATTTTGGCCAGAGGGATTTATGTGCTTCTGTTGTGAAGGTCTTGATGGTTGTATTAGTTTTGCCCTTGCTGCTGTAACAAATAACCGCATACTTGGCTTAAAGCCACATGCATGCCTCTCACAGTATTGAAGGCCAGAAGTCTGGGTACAATGGGGCTCACCTGGTGAAACCACTTCTTTAAGTCTCATGAGGCTGATAACATCAAAGTGTTCATAGGACTGGGTTTCTTTTTGGAGGCTCTGAGGATAAATTTGCATTCCAGCTTGTTCAGGATGTTGGCTGGATTCAGTTCCTTGTAGCTGGAGGACTGAAGTCCTCATTCCCTAACTGGCTGTCAGCAGGGGCTGGTCTTTGTTCCTGGAAGTTGCCAGCATTCCTTCCCATGCTTTTCAAATGCCCTTTCTACACCAAGGGGATTGAGTCTCACACTATAAAAGTTCAGCGTGGGGCTGGTGTAGCTATGTGGAGTTTGGCGAGAGGAGGAGCAGGGAGACGTGACACTGAACAGGTGGGCAAAGGTCAGTTGAGGTGCGGCAGAACCTTCTCCAGCCATGTGAGGACCCTGGGCCTCATCCTAGAGCACGGGGAGCCACAGACAGGCTGCAGCAAATACAAAACACGGAGCATTTCTGTGAACTCGAGTGACTTTTAAAGCAAGCCCTGCCCAGTCCATCTCTCATTCTACTCATGTACTTCTCCCTTCCTTTTAGTTTTTCTTCAAACTAAACAAACATTTACTGGGTGCCACGTTGTTAGGTGCATAGAACTATGCTAGACACTGAGTTGAAATAAGAATTAAAGTTAAATTGACTTTGCCCGGTTACTGCCCTTTTTATTTTTTAGTTGTTCATGACTTAACCATTAAGCTAGTGAGGATAGAAGTATAATGAAGTCCTCTGCTAGACCCAGGACAAATGGGGCATGTGGCCATTTTCATTCTGGGGCCACTGTCCTAACTGTCATGCTTTTAGAAAATGTCACTAGGCTGTGATTAACACATTTTGCAGAAGTGGGTGGGAGGTTTTGAGTAATGGAGCACGCATTTGTGTGTTTTTCCTCTAATGACATTATGGTATTTAGTCATGATCTAAAAATAGTGAATAATACACAAATTCCTGTTAATGCAACACAAAAAGTGCAGTCCCTCACTCAAAGTTTTATTTTCCCTCTTTTTTCCTCTTTTCCTTCCTTCATATGGGAAAATCATTTGCCTCCTATTTACAGTGGGGACCTATATGAGTTCATAGCCAAGAGAATGTTCTTGGCTTGGAAAAATAATAGTAGGAATTCCAAGCCATGAATTGTTTACTGGAGCTCTTTGAAAATATGATTTGGCAAGCTTTGTCTGCCTTTGTCAAGTAAGTATGAGCGGGAGGCCGTAGTTAATAGTAGGTGTAGACATGTGATTCTCGAACTATATTTTGTGGTCTAATTTTAAAGCCTGAATTAATTTCTGGCCTTAATTTTATTCAAGGAAGTCATCTGTCTTTTGGATTAGATATGTACTCAAGCCAACAGAGATTCTTTACCCTTTCTTTGTTCCTGCCCAACTAACCTTCTTCTCTTATCTTACACTGAATTAAAAAGAAAATTATGAAATAATTCAAATGCACAAAGAGGTACACGGAGTAACACCGACAGAACTTGTGTACCATCATCCATCATTCTGAGCTGCTAAATTCAGATTCTATTTAAGAAATATGAACAACATTGCAGGTGCAGCTGATGCCACCTGTTATCCCGAGCTCTAGTCTTCAGAGATAACTCCTGTCCTGGAGTTGGATGTCTCCTTACCATATATATTTACATTCTGTTGAGAACTGTAGATAGGTTGACGTCCATCTGTCTGTTTGTTCACACCGCACAAGTGTATCTCTTCTGCTTTTCTTTTCATTCAACATTATCTTTTTGAAATTTATACAAGTTAATACATGTGCCTCTGGTTAATTTTTTTCACCCCATACCCCCTTAGCAAAGCAGTGGTTAATTTTAACTGCTGCATAGTATTCCATTTTTATACTAAAATTAAAAAAATGTATCTTTTCTAGTGTTTGGATTACTTTTTTTTCAGGTTATTTGTGGTACAGTGTTTACTTTTAAACTTAAGATGTCTTTCTTTTTCCCCTCCATTTTGTTTTCAGTTTTTGTGTTTTATTTAAGAAATTCTTTCCTACCCCGAGTTCCAAAGTGTATTTTCTCCTATGTTTTGAACTTTGATTTTTTTTTTTACTTTTAGTTCTTTAGTTGGCCAAGAATTTGCTTTTGTTCAGTGGTGTGAGATGGAAAATCTTTTCTTATGTGAATAGCCGGGTAGTTGTCCCAGCAACAGTTGTTGAATAGCCTATCTTTTCCCTCCTAATTTATAGTGTTAATTTTGCTGATTTGTATCAGTCCATTCTCTGTATTTTATAATAGCCAAGCATAGAAAAGTAAAATGAAATCTTGAGCAAAATATCCAGATAATCCTAGCTTTAAAACTTAATGCTGAATTTAATTATCTGTGCTTTTTAAAACCCTGTGTGTATGTCAATCCTTGTCTGTTTGTGTAACTCCGGGCAACATTTCTTTGAAAATTGTAATTTGTTTGTATTGACTACAGATTGCCAATACTTTTAATGAAGACTGAATATTTAATCTCAAATTAAAGACTAAAAAGGATCCTGATAATGGCACTGACCGTTTTACTTTATACTTACGGATGGTTTCAGCCAATGTTTCCAGTAGAGACCAAAACTAAAATCAGTCAAACAAGTAAATCCAAAACACAAACTGTTGACTGCAAATTCATATTGTAAGAGATGGTGTAGAGTGGGTGTCTGCTTATGTAAAGGTCTGATAATGCACAGCAAATTTCATGAGGTCCTTATGTTTATGTCATTGTCAACTATATCCATGGGCTAAACAGCCGTGCCATTGGCCCTGCTCTGTGCGTGGAGTTTTGCTGAATTGTGAGCTTTTAAAATAAGAAGAATAAGTTTGCTGCAAAGTCAAAGCATTTAAATAGAAAAAACCTAAAGGAAAAATTATTAGGTATGAAGATGTAAATTTATTCAAATAGAGAAGACATTCTAAGAAGATCAGAAACTGCTCCATGATTTGTCCCCTTCAGGGGACAGCTGACTGATACTGGTGATGGCGGCAGTGGGGCAGTATTGGGGCTGGGGTCTTTAGAAACTTCTTTTACACTTGGCAACTATTGTGCCTGACTGGTGTAACACCATCTTGAAGCCTCGCCGGGGCCTCTTCTCACTGCTCTGCCGTCTGACGCAGATGGTTGTGTGTGGATCAGGCCTGGAATGCACAGCCACTCTGTGCTAG
>NW_003852409.1:8884718-8947503 GCF_000181295.1 Otolemur garnettii | reverse complement strand
TCAGGCCTGGAATGCGCAGCCACTCTGTGCTAGATGCACTGTGAGGATGGTTGTGTGTGGATCAGGCCTGTAATGCACAGCCACTCTGTGCTAGATGCACTGTGAGGATGGTTGTGCCTGGGTCAGGCCTGGAATGCACAGCCACTCTGTGCTAGATGTACTGTGAGGATGGTTGTGCCTGGGTCAGGCCTGGAATGCACAGCCACTCTGTGCTAGATGCACTGTGAGGATGGTCGTGTGTGGATCAGGCCTGGAATGCACAGCCACTCTGTGCTAGATGCACTGGGAAGAGAGGCTGTGTGAACATCGTCCAAGTGCCAGGACTTAGTTGCTCTCAAACTTCAGTGTGCGAGTGGATCCCCTGAGGATTCTGCGATCCCTCTTTTAGCTTCTGACTCAGTAGGTCTCAGGTGGTGGAGAACCTGCATATTTAACAAGCACCACAGGTGGTTCTGATGCAGGAGCTCCCCAAACCACACTGTGTGAGTGAAGGCTGGTTGTTCATAACTTTCTGCTATGATTTTGGTTGTATTTGAGCACGGCAGGTACTATTGTTAATTAATCTTTTTAATTGTTTAATTAACAATTGTTAATAATAATAATTGTTATTATTTGCTATATTTGTTATTATTTGTTATTATTTGTAATAATTGCTAATAATAATAATTGTTTAATTAACAATTGATAATTGTTAATTATTTTTTAAATAAACCTACTCATTTTGGATAAACAATATCACTTACTAGAAATAGAAGGTACACATGAATATACGTTAAGATAAAGATGTGCATATATATGTGTGTGTGTGCTTATATATGTATACAAGGTCAGACAATTAAGTTCACAAACTCTTCTTAGAAAATGTGCTATATACCTCATTGCTGAATATCACTATGGTCACCTTTGAAGTACTCCCCTTGGGAAGCTATGCACTGATGCCAGTCCTCCCTTCAAAGTACTTTTTCTAGGGTAAGTTTAAGAACTTAAATGTCAGACCTTATATGATGACAGCTCTAATATACACCTAGTTAGAGATAATGAGTATTTCTTCAAGTTTTTCAATTTAAATTTAACTTTAGGGCAAGTTAATATGTGTAAGATACCTATGTATATGTATTTTATACATATATGCATACACACATAACATAGTATTTGCTATATTATATATATTATACGGCATACATATTATATATATAATTATATATATTTGTATTGTATATTATATATAGTGTATCTATTTATAATATGGTATACACATGTATAATATACATCCACTTAGCATTATCCTGATTTTAGTATTCGGCAAGTACTGTGTAAAAGAAATGAGTTAAAGGGGACGCAAGATGTTTTATCTTAAGGCTTCTGGAATTAGGATGAGGATGTCTTAACCTTGCAATAAAGAGTATTTTTAATTTTAGAAATAAGACATTACAGCATGGCTGCTGTGCTGTGGGATGATAACTCTAGCTCTCTACCCAGCAGAGGGAGGAGAGCAAAACAGGAGGGAAGGTTAGAGACCTCAGTAAGAAATGGAAGAAGTTTGTTTTTCTTTTTTAGAATTGGAAAAAAACCAAAAGCCCTGTTTCAAGACAAAAGCCCTCCAGTTTTGGCAGTAAACTTTTAGGGAAGGGAAGAAAAAGGCAGGAGATGAAATTGTTGACAATTGTGGGGCTTTACCGGTTTGTCAGGCACTGTGCAAGGGGCTGTGTTTGGGTTCTCTAATTTAATGTTCATGAAAACTCTGTGATGTGTGACAGATTTTTAAACTCTGCTGTGTGATTGAGTGAATGGAGGCATGGGGAATTTGAGTCATTTGCCTGGGGTAGTCACCCCAGGTCCCCATGGCCAGAGAATCAAGAGGGAGGGTGATTAACAGGAATCATAAAAATCCTATTTCCATTCAGATTTTATAAAAGAAATGGGTTGTCTACCACATTTTTTTTTTTGGCCGGGACCGGGTTTGAACCCGCCACCTCTGGTATATGGGGCCAGTGCCCTACTCCTTTGAGCCACAGGCACCGACCTGACTACCACATTTTAAGTTTTAAAAATATTCGTTAATTTGTTATTTTTGTTTGTCTTGGTTTGTTTTGTTTTTGGCATATAATGCTGCACATCTGTCATAGTGTAGGCCTGGTGCCAAACACAAAAGCACTTTACCTTGTAGCTTTCAGTGACGACTTCTCAGTTTGTAACAGTTTTCCTTTCTGCTGGCTCTCTGGGTGTTTGACTTCTAGCATGGTAACTGTTCTAGGGAACTCAGGCTGGGCATGGTGGCTCACACCTATAATCTCAGCAGATTGGGAGGCTGAGGTGGGAGGACAGCTTGAGGCCAAGAGTTTCACACCAGCCTGAATTTTGGCCAAATAGTGAGGCCTCTGTCTCTATAAAAAATAAGAAAAATTAGCCAGGCGTAGTGGTACACACTTATAGTTCTAGCTACTAGGGATACTGAGGCAGAGAAATCACTTAAGCCCAGGTATTCAAGGCTGAAGTGAGCTATGATGATGCCACTAAATTCTAGCCTGGGTGACAATGAGAAACACTTTGTCTTGCTTCAAAAAAATTTTTTTAAAAAGTGAACCCAAAGAGAGAAAACAAAGACAAGACATACCCCATCTGTTTTTGCTTATGAATTGCTCTCCATAGAAGGAACAATTGTTAACACAATCTGCATGTTATGTGGTAGAGACCTACCTGAGTACAGCATCACGCGGGACCATGTAGGTCCTTCTGAAGACTGAGTGTGAGAATACTGGGACTCTGATGAATAAAAGCCATTCCAGAAGAGCTGATGCATCAGGCTGGGCAAATTCTCTCATAGAACCTTCAAGCAGATTTTCTCAGAAATGCACATTTAGGATAATGCTGGGATGTTATGATGATCATGATGATTCTGAATCTTCTTCATTTGGAGATCTTTGCTAAAAGGAACTATCCCAGGCTGCCGTTTCCCAGAGATAGAGAGTCCCATCCCCTTCCAGCCATTCTCTGTGTAGTCTACATTATAATTTCATAGCAATCTCTGGTATGATAAATATTCTCTATATTTCAGAGATGTCTGATGTGATATTCAGTGAAACAATGCCCATAGAAATAAGGAAAGATTTTTCCCTAAAGACTTTCCCCCCCTATTTGACAAATAAGAATGATGAACCTGACCCGGTGTCTTTTTCTCTTTGGAAGCATAAAACCTTAGAACCAAATTTGAGAGCAGGAGTGCATCCTTGTTCTTTTTCTTCGTTAGCTTATGCTTTCTGCTCTAATTTATTTTTTCCCTGGGCCTAATTTTTTTTTTTTATATTTGCGATGCAGTTAGAGGGCTTATAACATCAACCAACTATGGATAGTATATAAATATTTGACTAAATCTAGACTTAAAAGTAAGTATTCTACATTAAATTTCCAGTGTTAGAAACAGTGCTGACTTGAACAGAGGGAAAGAATTCCTTCTTTTCCTGATTTTGACAGCTTTAAGCCTTACATTTTCTTCCTTTCTCAAGAGCCATCACTAACTTGTTTCTCAAGGCCGTTTCCAGATTATCTGTCTTGCAGAATCATCATTGACAGATTTAGAAATTTATGGTCAGGGTTGTATAGGACACATCTATTTCCCTCTCTTCCAAATGAGGTATTTTTTATCTATTGCATATTAACTAGTTTTAAGCATGTATTCATCAACCATTCTTCAAAGAATTATTAATAGTAATTCTTGTCTGAAGATAGCAAAATGCAAACTTCCAGTTAGAATAATGGTTGTGTCTTTTATTTTAATTAGGAGCTGGTTTCTTGTTTTGTTTCAACTTACGCTTGTGAACAGTTTTAATTAACTTGTTTGTTTTCAATAGAGATTTTAGGTTTAGGTCTGAACTAAAAAATTAAGTATTTTTTCTCATTCCAGATAGGACTAAACTCTACATCTCCCATCCTGAGCAAGGAGCTGAATGAAGCCACAAAAGTTCTGCTGGACAGTCTCGGGGCTTTGGCCCAGGAGGTAAGTTGTATATTTCTAGCGGCAGAAAATGGAATATCTGTTGCATCGCTTTTTTAAATTCTAAGTTTGGGGGGAGGACAGAGAGGAGGAAGGAGGGACATTGGTGTGCTCCCACCTAATGGGCACAGTGTAAGGGCATATGGCACACCTGGGTATGGGACACAACTACCACAGGGACTTTGTCTAAAAAATGCAAACATTGTAACCTAATCATTTGTACCCTCATATCGATCTGAAATAAAAAAATAAATAAATTCTGAGCGGTGCCTGTGGCTCAGTGAGTAGGGCGCTGGCCCCATATACTGAGGGTGGTGGGTTCAAACCCAGCCCCGGCCAAACTGCAAACAAAAAAAATAGCCGGGCCTTGTGGCGGGTGCCTGTAGTCCCAGCTACTTGGGAAGCTGAGGCAAGAGAATCCCCTAAGCCTAAGAGCTTGAGGTTGCTGTGAGCTGTGATGCCACAGTGCTCTACAGAGGGCAACAAAGTGAGACTCTGTCTCTAAAAAATAAAAAATATATCTGAGTTTAGCAAGAGGATCCTTTTGATTCGAATATTATATGAGATATAATAACAATTTTAGTAGAAACATAAGTGATTTAAAAAATGATTCGTTTTATAAAGAATATGTGGCATTTAAACACAAGGGGATATTATTCAGCCAAAACAGGGAATGAAATCTTGTCATTTGCAGCCACATGGATAGAACATGAGGTCACTATGCTAAGTGAATCAAACCAAGGACAAAAAAGACAAGCGTTGCATGTTCTCTTGTATGTGGGAGCTAAAAAAGTGGGTCTTGGGAAGGTAGAGAGGAGGTTGGTGGTTACCAGAGGCTGAGAAGGAAGAAAGGAATGGGGAAGGAAGAGAAGTGGATTAATGGGTACAAATACTGTTGAGAGAAAAAATAAGACCTAGTGCTAAATTATGGTTGGGTGACGATAATTTACAGTAATCTGTTGTATACAGTAGAACCTCTATAAGTTAACCACCCAAGGGGCTGTAACAAACTGGTTAACACATGGAGGTGGTCAACGTAAGGAGCTGGGGCTACTGTACTGATATGTACATGTAGTGCGTGTCTGGTCTTTTGAGAGTTAGGTCAACTTAAGGAGGTGATCAGTGTAGGGAGGTGGTTCAACTATAGAGGTTCTACTGTATTTGTATAAAGTAGAATTCTCTCTTTCACCCCTAATGCACTGCTTTGTCTGAGCAGAAACTTCTTCATATTTCTTCTTCAGTAACAAGTTGAGATAATCATTTCTCCCCAAAACACGTGGTTGCCAACTAACGGGAATAACATGGTACCCCTAATTCAACTCTTTCCTGTGTAAATATCTGGTCTCTGAGGTTGGAACAACCTTGGGAGCATGGTCTCTCTTTTGAACATTCAGTTGAGTTTACTTTTTAGATCCACATGTTGACAAATGTATCAGTGTAAACTTTGTCCTTTAGGAGATCTGAGGGCCTGCAGGTACTTGCAAAAGGAGTTAATGTTTCCTCTGACTCAGCCAGAGAGTGTGCTGGGCCTCTCTGACTCCCAGCCTTGTTTTGAATTAGGCTTGGAAGGAAAGAACCTTCTGGAGCCCTTATGCTTAAGGAGCTGAGCCAGGGGGCAGTGGTCAAAAGCAATGCATGCCTTAATGTATAGGACATTGGAAAGTAATAATTTGTGGCGAAATTTTCTCAGACTTGATCCAACCTTATACTTAGCTGCTTCTCTAACTTTTTTTTTGGTGTGTGCTTATATCTAAGTCGGCCATTTTTTCATGCTTACATCATTATTTTAATATCAAAATTTGCTTTGTTTTCTGACAATAAAAGTGTTACATGTTCATTGTGGAAAAGGCAGAACGTTTGGAAAATATAGGAAACACCGAGCTTTAGCACTGTTGCCACTTGAGTTCTTTCTGTCCTGTTTTATTTCCTTTTGATTCTGTTGGTATGTCTCTGACTGAAAGGGCTTGACTTCCAGGGCCCCTTTTTGGAGGAGGAGGCCTCTTCCAGCCTGTCCTGTGTTGCTCTGGTTGTGAAGGTCGCTGGAGAAGCTGGAGGCTCTTCCAAGAGGAAAGAGAGAGAACTGTCCAGAGCTGTATTTTAGGGCTCTGTGAGCTGACGGTACCATGCCCTGCATTGTGGTGGCAGTGTCCTCCCGACCCTGTTGGTCATTTCTGGCCTTAGAGAAAGCAAAGCAGTGACTATCATGTGGAGGCTGCCTCTTCACTCAGGATTTGGTGACAGCTGTTTTCTCTTATATCACTGGTCCTGCCTTTTGTCTGGGGTAAAACAATAATTAGAAGCATATGATGTTCCCTTGGCTGATGTGGTAGAAACTTTCCGACTGAACAGTATACATTTTTCTTGGGAGCTGCTCCTTGTACCCTGCCTGCTCCTGGTCCCAGGTTAAGCAAGGACCACCCACTTCTCTCTGCAGAACACCTTCAAGTTCCTTTGATCATAGGTCACTCATGGCCTAACTCGCTATTTCTGTGAGACATATGGAAGAAGACAAATAAATGTACTTGTTTGTTTGGTATTTGGAAAGAAAGTTGTTTTTTGTTTTTCTTTTGAGACAGAGTCTCACTATGTCACCCTAGTGTGGCATTACAGGTCACAGCAACCTCAAACTCTTGGGCTCAAGTGATTCTCTTGTCTCAGCCTCTCAAGTAGTTGGGACTATGGTCACCCACCACAACACCAAGCTATTTTTTTGTTGCAGTTGTCATTGTTGTTTAGCAGACCTCGGGCTGGGCTCAACCCATCAGCTCTGATGTATGTGGCTGGCGTTGTAACCACTGAGCTACAGGCGCCAAGCCAGAAAGTTGATTGTTTTGACCAAATCACAATCCTTGAAAGGAAAAGAGCAAGGGAGCCACGGTTTTCTTTTTTTTTTTTTTTTGAGACAGAGTCTCACTTTGTCATCCTTTGTAGAGTACTGTGACATCATAGCTCATAGCAACCTCAATCTCCTGGGCTTAAATGATTCTCTTGCCTTAGCCTCCCACATAGCTGGGATTATAAGCACCCACCGCAATGCCTGGCTTTTTTTGTTTGTTTGTTTAACAGACCCAGGCTAGGTTCGAACTCACCAGCCCCAGAGCCTGTGGCTGATGCCCTAACCACTTAGCTATGGGCACCCAGCCACAGCCACCATTTTCTGAGGGCTACTTTGGTTCAGGCAGCTTCACCCCAGTTTCCTATGTAACCCACACGACAAACCTGGGGTGGGTCTTATTGTGTTCATTTTATAGATGACAGGAGGGCTCAGTGAAGTTTGTTAACTTGCCCATGGTTACTCACAGAGTAACTGACAAACCTGGGATTTGAACCCAGGACTGTTGGGCTCCAGGGCCTGTGTTCTTGACTTGAGATCAACTCTAATAGTAACTGGGATGGGAAGAGATCTTTCAAAGAGAAAAAAAAAAGTATTAAAAGGGCCTAGAAATTCAGTGGGAATGGGGACTTGAGGTGTCCCAGACAATTGGGAGGGCAGGCTAGGGAGGAACATATTAGAAATCTGGCCAGTACCACCCAGGTCCTTGTCATGGCTAGATGTTGGGGACTCAGCACTGAGTACACTAATGTCCCTGTTTCTATGGGGCTTTTGTGGGATGAGGTACAGAAAAAAACAGGTCTGTGTATAAGGGGGCAACAGGGATTTGTACAATGAAGAAAATGCTGGGGAAGGGGGCTCTAGTGAGATAAGTTGCTGTTTTAAAGGGGGTGATTAGGGAAGCCCTCTCTGCTCAGGCAGCAGATGAACCTGCAGGAGGTGAAAGTGTGCCCGTGGAGAGGGAGGGCACCCCAAGCAGGAGGAACAGCAGATGCCAAGACACTGTCAGTGGGCATGTATAAAGGGAGTGTTTTAAGACCAGGGAGGAGGTTGGTGTGACCAGAAGAAAGTGGGCAAATGAGAGGCGGGCCCAGAGATGAGGTGAGGTGAGCACCATGCAGACCTGGGTTTCTGCTGGGTGAGATGGGAAGCCAGTGGGGCATCTGGAGTGACCTAGAGTTTATAGACTATTTACTCTGGTTGTTAGATTGAGATGAGACTAAAGGGCGGACAAGGGAGGACTGAGACCATTGCAGTGGACTGAGAAATCAGTAACTTAGTTACGCCTTCATTCACTCAGCAGGTGTCAAACACCACCACTATCCATGGGCCAGAGGACTAAGGGCTACCCCTCCCCTGGAGTCAGAGAGTGTGTTGAAATGAAGGCTGGAGCATGAGCTGAGCTGTAGGAGAATGAGTAGGAGTTTGTCCCTAAGATGGGTTTGGGAAAAACCAACAGTTTAGAACAGGTGTCCTCAAACTACAGCCCGCGGGCCACATGCAGCCCGCCTAGGACATTTATCCAGCCTACCAGGTGTTTTTACCACTGCTGCCTGCCCTGCTTAGCAGTCCAGCCCTCCAACGGTCTGAGGGACAGTGAACTAGTCCCCTGTTTAAAAAGTTTGAGGACCCCTGGTTTAGAACAACTCAGTAATATATGGTACCTCTGTCCAAGAATCGGCTGTCTTTATGTGGGTAGAAGTTTATTTTTTTAATTGTGGTGTGGTGGGATGGGAGAGAGGCAGGCTGTGGGAAAGAAGTGAGTGGTCTTCACCCACTTTTGTTTAAAAGTCTCTGGGGCTGTTACATTAACCAACAACAAGGAATGTGGTCTGGCTACCTGTCCCCTTTCCATAAACCCCAGGCAGGTAATGAAAAGATAAAGTAAGGAAAATCAGTCCACCCAGTTGTGTTCTTATGTAGTTGCTACATGCTCCCTCCCTGGCCTTGTTCCCATCTGGAGAGCCTTGTTCCCATCTGGAGAGCCTTGTTCCCATAAGGCAAGGGCTAGGACCTAGAGTGTCCAGGACCATGTTATTCACAAGAACCAGTAGGCTGTGCAGGAGAAAGCTGGGCACATGCCATTCTCCAGGGTGGGGACAGGGCCCTGCCGCCCATCCCCACAGGCTTTCATGGCTCAGTCTTCCTGGGTGATGAAAACATGCAGTGACATTCAAGGAACTGGGTTTATTAATGTTTTATTGTAAAACTTATGTAAATACAAAGTGTTCTATAAATGTTTAATAATAGTGGTTGAGCTAAGAACCCCACAAGGTGCCAGGGTACATTTGTATGTGAGACAGAGCGCCATTGGGATCATGGATGGTGGTTGAGTGTAAATCACAGACAGCCCTGGCTGCCTGGGGCTTCGGACTCACGCCGCTGGGCTGTTCCGTGCAGGACACCCTCTCATGCAGAGAATAGTTTACTCCTCGCCACGCATCATCATCATCTCGATGAGAAGTTGGGCACTCAGAGACGCGATGTGACTTTTCTAAGGCTATAAGCTAGTGAGGGACATAGCTGGGATTCAAACTTGGGTCTCTCACCTTATGCTTTTCCCACTGCTTGATACTTTTGTGAGGCCAGGATAGGGAACATCACGTACAGAACCTTTGTTCCCAAGGTGGAGAAGGCCCCTCAGTTTCCTCACTGACGTTTGAGTTTTAGAAATGAGCCCGTGGTCAGGGTGGGAGCAGTCAGATGTAGCATTCTCTTCTACAAACCAGAAGAGAATCCCAATAAAACAAAGCTCACCCGAGGAGCTCTGCTGATTTCTAGGCTGTGCTTCTCAAATTTTAATGGGCATAGGTCTGCACAGGGGTCTCAGAATCTGCATTTCAAACAGTCTCTCAGATGATGCTGATGCTGGTCATCCCTGGACCACCAAAGGGACAGGCAGGTTCTGGCAAGCCTGTTGTTGCAAGACTTGGAGATGACATCAGACAAGATAGTAAGTTCTAGGCTTTGAGAGGTCAAGAGAATAAGATGTTTCTCTGTCTTTTCTATTCCCAACCCTCGCTCTGCCCGCCCTGCCTCCTTTCCGTGCCTCTCTCCTTTCCTCCGGTCCCGACGCCAGCTGTTCAGCATGCGGAGCTGGAGTGACATGCGGCAGGAGGTGATGTTTCTGACCAATGTGAATGGCTCCAGCTCCTCCACCCAGATATACCAGGCCGTGTCTCGCATTGTCTGTGGCCATCCCGAGGGCGGGGGACTGAAGATCAAGTCCCTCAACTGGTATGAAGACAACAACTACAAGGCCCTCTTTGGAGGCAATGGCACCGAGGAAGATGCTGACACGTTCTATGACAACACTACTAGTGAGTGTGCTGACCGAGGCCCCTCCCCGTTCCTGCCTTTGTTCTGGACTCTGCTGTTTATCTGCTCCCTGGGTGGTATTGTTAGACATCTACTTGCCTCTTTGCCCACTAGCCCATGATCTCCTGGAGCAGAGAAGCTTTTTCAATCAGTTAGCTACCCCCAGTTCTTTGCTGTGGCCTGGCACATCCCAGGTGCACACTGAATTCATGATTGAAAGCCACTCTCCTGGTTTTCTGGAGGAGGGAAGAAGGTGGCTTTCAGTTAATCAAGGATGAGATACTGGCTGAAGGATGAATCCTGCATGATGTCACTTTCATGTGCAATCTAAAAAAAACCCATCAAACTCAGCAGGGGGTAGGGATGGGGGTTGCCGGGGGCTGGGGGAGCAGTGGGGGAGATGTTGGGCAAAAAGTACCAAGTGACAGTTCTGCGTGATGAGTGAGTTGGGGAGAGCTAACGTACCATGTGGTGACTGCAGTGGGTAATACTGTATAGTGCACTTGAAATTTGCTAAGAGTAAGTCTTAAGTGTTCTCCCTGCAAAAAAAAAAAAAAAGCAAAGCAACCATGAGGTAATGGATATATTAATAGCTTGGCTGTGGTGATCATTTGACAATATATATACATACATCAAAGCATCACATGGTATGCCTTAAATATATACAGTTTTTATTTCTCACTTACAACTCAGAGCTAGAAAAAATATTTTTAAAAAGGTTGAGATGCTAATCTTTTTATTATTATTACCATTGATGTAAACTTTATAATAAAAACGTAAATAACAGTAACAATAGTAACAGCAGCTACCATTTAGGTAAAATTTCCTATGTACTTTGCATCCTATTTAAGTCATCTCCATTCACCCTCGTGATAACCCTCCAGGGAAGATTCTATAACCCCACATTTCATAGGCTCAGAAAGGTTAAACGGCTTGTCAGAGCCACGTCATAGTTAATCCACAAGAGCCAGGATTCCGTTTGGTAAGCCACACCACGTCTGAATTACCTGTTAATGGTGGCACGTGTGCACTGCCACACTCCCCTCACACTGGGGCATTTGATCTGCTGTTTGTTTCTCCTTCTTAGCTGTCAGGCAGTGTTACAGAAACTGGTAACTCTAGATCCGCTCCCCAAGCTTAAGCAGTTTTGCAGGTATGTGTGTCTTGTGCCTGGTGGCAGCACAGATCCAGTGTTACAGTTTTAGACAATGGCATCCCTTTCTTTGAAAACATGATGCAGGTGACACTTTCTCCATTTCCAACTTCCGGTGTGTCTTTCAGACACAGAGTGAGGCAGCTTTTTATGCATTACTGTAACACAAGAACCTTTAATTCTTCTCTGGAGTAAGGCACTCCAGACATTTGCACGTTGCCTTATAAGCCTGAAGAGGGTGGTATTGCAGGCAACTTTATGAAAGGCCATGCCCTCCCCACCACCTTTCCAAGTTGATCTAAAGGAGCCTTCATTGCATGACAGATAGTTGTGAGCAAATGGCCTTTTAAGAAATCCTGTTATCTTTGCAGCATATAAAGGATACTTGGTATCTAAAAAAGCTTGAAAAGTGCTACATGAAATAAAAAAAAAATCAAGAATCCTTTCTGGATAATCAAGCACATTTGTCTGTTATTTGGGTTTTATTAAATATAGATATACTAGTGATGAGATCTATTAGTGAAAGAGAAAATTTTGGTTTTTCTTTGAAAACTAAAGTCTGAACTTAGCCTTCTGTTTGTCCCTCAAAAGTCCTATTTTCAGTGAAAACAGAGTAGTGAGGCTGGTGTGAGAGTATGAATCTGGAATTATGAGAGTTTGTGCATGGTAAAAACATGTTTCTATAGCATCTAAGTTGTGAGTAATCCATCAGCAGTCCTAGTATAATCTGATTAGTTATCAAGCATCATTCTGGAGGCTTTGTAGATAACATCTCAATTAATTCTCTCCATATCTTTGCCAAAGAGATGTTATGAACTTTACTTTTAGTAAACTCAGCCTCAAACAAGTTAAGTTATTTGTTATATAACAGCTCAGTGGAATAGCTAGGATTTTAATCCAGACTGACTGAATGCTCTAAAACCTTTGTAAGTTTCTACAAGTACATGACCATGCATATGAAAACTTGCCTGCCATCTTCTTTGTAGCTCCTTACTGCAATGATATGATGAAGAATTTGGAGTCTAGTCCTCTTTCCCGCATTATTTGGAAAGCTCTTAAGCCTCTACTTCTTGGGAAGATCCTATATACACCTGACACTCCAGCTACAAGGCAGGTTATGGCTGAGGTAAGCTGTCCCAGCCCAAGACTCCCTGGCAGAGTCTTTCTAAATTTAGAGGCATAAAAGTAACAGTGGCTTCTGATTAAGTATGCTGAGTATATTCATGGATTTTCTGGGACTCCTAACAGGTGAAAACCTCAAGTCTGGTCCAGACAAGAGCTAACAGTTTAGGGCCACTGCCCCAGCCCTGGGTATTTGAATCATAGCTACATGCAAACATTTCTTGGGGGATGGAGGAGGACTGGTACAGAGTTGCTGTGATGGGATATTTTCAGGGGGCTCATCATCTCTGCCTCTCTTTCATTTTTCTGTGGCCCCTGCTCCCCACCTGACTCCAGGTGAACAAGACCTTCCAGGAACTGTCTGTGTTTCATGATCTGGAAGGCATGTGGGCAGAACTCAGCCCCAAGATCTGGACCTTCATGGAGAAGAGCCAAGAAATGGATCTTGTCCGGGTGAGTGTCTTTCGAATTACCATGTGCCTGCTTGAGTGACCATGTGGTGAGTTTCCCAGGAGTGACTGAGTTGAGAATCCATTGAGTTTACCCAGGGCTACCCATTCTCTGGCCATGGAGTGTAGATGACAGTGTGCATATTAGCATCGATGTCTGTTAGGAGGTCAAATATCAGTTTTCTATGATATTTTCTAGGGAGCGCTGGTGTTTGGAAATAGAGTTAGGTGATTGCAGGACCCTATTTTCATTTCTGGTTCCAGCCTCTGAGCCAACCACAGCGTCATCTTCAGCCTCCCTATGTCTTGGTAGGCCTTGAAGGAGGTGTGGGAGCAGAGGTGTGGTCTGACATACTCACCCCCGAGGAACTGCCTGAGTGCCAAGCTGCTGTGCTTCTGGGCCACTTGAAAGGGATAAGTGCTTGGAAGACAATTGGATTCAAATGCGGAGTTGTCTGAGCAAGAACAGAATGTCTCCTCTGCCTGAGCCTGAGTGTGTTTTAATCACATCTTTTCTGCTTTGGGCTGAGTCAGAGGATCATTAGTCTGCTTCCTATTACTGTGATAAGGGAGGCCTCTTCTTTTTGATTCCACTGCTATGAAGAAGTAGGAGAGAATTTGGCCAGTTTCTCATCTTGAACCTCATTGATTCTATGGGTGGCTAGGCATTAGAGGCCGTAACATGGAGAAAACTCTTCTAAACTTCAGGACTATTCCCTGACCAATGGGAGGCAGGTTGCTAAGGAAAAGACTCCCAGGCTAGAGAAGCTGGTTTCCTTTGCTGCACTAGTTCAGTAATAGATAAGAATTCTCTAGTTGGGGCCTTTAAAAACAAGAGATTTGGTGAGAATAAGACTCTCGGTGAGAAAAGCATGGGCAGTAATTTGTATGGATTGACTGACTAACAGTAATAGCTCATGCCCCTCAAGTGTGGGTCTCTGTTGGACTCCAGCCCCTCCTCCATCAGGGCCTCACGTGATGTAGCCACACAGCACTGAAGACCTGAGTGTATTCTCAGGCTTTCCTTCTGGCCATTTCCTTGGAATCCATATTTCTTCTAGCTGGACTTTTTCTTCTTGTCTGGGTCTTGGAGGATGATGAGGAGCCCTAGCAGTAAGTTTTGATTTGTGGACAAATAGATGCTTCCCTGCATTTAAATTGAGAGTTTGCCTTGGATGCTTCGAAGACAAGTAGATACATTATTCGGAAAGGACAGATGAATTGAAAAGGGAAGGAGGATGGCTGAAGGCAGAGACCAGGGAGGAGGAGATCCCAGGCATAATGCAAGAGGCGAGGCCTGGTAACTGGTTGGTAGTGAGGCAGTGAGAGAGGGGGAGGCACCAGGATGTTTCTTGATTTCTAGCTGAGTGGGTGGTGGGGATATCCAGGAGGCTGATGGCTACTGGGGTCCACAGTGCAGGATATTGGTCAGGCTGGAGACACAGACTAGGGGAGAGTCAGCCTATGAATGGAAGAAAATGACTTTCTTCCCTTTCTTAAGGATTGTTTATTTAACTCTGTATACATGGTGTGGGCTTCTCATCCTGTGCAGCCTGGCATCTGGTACACAAGGTGATGCTTGTGTGAGTGGCTCTTACCTTTCTGCTGCCTCTGGCTCTGTCTGTACCCATTGCTTCATACCACTGATCCAGAGGCACCTGTCTCTGTGAAGTCATGGAACCTACTGACATCAGTTTGCTCTCTTTCCTGAGCTGCTCTTGGCTTCCCAAGGGCAATTTTAGGTCTCTCGGTCCACTCCAGTATCCAAGAGTGTCTGTGTGACCAGTGATCTCCTGGGCACATTGCTTTGCTCTTACTGTTGTCGGCCATACTGCTCAGAAGCCATACTGGGCAGGGAAGGCCTCACCTCAGATGTCACATCTCTTTATTGTGCTCTTATTTGTTCAGTTCCAATTCTCAAGTAAAGTGGTTTCAGAATTGCTAACCCTTACATCTCTGAAGTTTTGGGGGGTACGATTTTTGTACCTGTTATGTTAACAAAAAATACAGATCTATCTTACTGATGATGGTATAAATTGTTATTCCCTACTAGAAAGCAATTTAGGATGTAAATTTCAAGAGCCATAAAAAATGTACCATCCTGTGTACCTCAATTCTACATACCCCCTGGGATGTATCCTACAGAAATAATTGTAAAGAAGGCACCATATGAGAGACAATATCATTACTATATTAATTGTTATTGTGAGAAATTAGAAATAGACAAAAAGCTCTGCAGTATGGGAATTATTAATGAAATTATACTATAAACACTCTGTAAAGTCATTATGCTCCCATTAAAATAATAAGATGAAACCACGAGGGGGAAGAAGCTTATAATAATAAAAATAAAGCTGATTTTAAAAAGTAGCAGTTTTCAGACCCTTGGAGATTCTAGTTCAGTAGAGCCAGGGCTTCCTCTTTCCTCTCGAAGCTGCGACAGGAATTACAGATGCTTCCCCTGTTGCTGAGTTTGCAGCAGCCGCCTTTGTGGTAACACATCTATGCAGGCCTGGTAAGGGAATAAGAAATGGAAAAATAGGCTCAGTGCCCGTAGCTTAGTGGTCAGAGCACTGGACACATACACCGGGGCTGGTGGGTTTGAACCTACCCTGGGCCTGCTAAACAATGACAGCCACAGCAAAAAAATAGGCGGGCATTGATTGCCTGTAGTCCCAGCTACTTGAGAGGCTGAGGCAAACGAATTGCTTGAGCCCAAGAGTTTGAGGTTGCTGTTAGCTGTGACTCCACAGCACTCTACTGAGGGCAACATAGTGAGACTCTGTCTCAGAAAAAAAAAAAAAAGAAATGGAAAAATAAGCCATCTTTGCATCATGGCCCATATATCCTGCAGTTGGAAAAGATTGTACTTTAGTTGGTGAACCAGTAGCATTATTTTCTAAAAACAGGCAGTAAAAGTCAGTTCAGTCTAGAGATAGAGGTTTTCTGTGGGATCTTTGGATGGGGTCTTAAAAGAGGAAGGTGGCGAAATGTAGTGGGGAGGTACTTGAGAATCAGAGGCCCTATACTTTGTATCTTGGCTTTGCTACTTATTATCTGTGTGACCTGGTATTAGAGACTTGACTTCTCTGAACTTCAGTTTTCCCTTCTGTGAAGTGGGAAATAATAAAAGGTATCCCCTTTATGGAGTTGTGTGAGATAAGCCATATCAATCATTCAACACAGTAACTATACAGAGTGAATATTAATATTATTCTTGTTATTATAGTTAATAGTGTAAAGGGAGCTATTTGGTATAGTGGAAAGCCTGTGGACTCTGAATTCAGACTAGTCTTTGTGTTTCAGCTCTATAGCTCCATGCTTTTTAGCATTATGACCCAGCCTTGATTAAAATCACATTCTTTTTTTATTCCAACCATCAGTCTTTTCACCTGTAAAGTGGGGGTGCTTATCTACCTCACAATTTAATATGAAGATAAAGCACAGAGGCAATAGATGTGAAAGTGTTCTGTTCTTTTTTTTTTATTAAATGATAGCTGTATACATTAATGCAAACATTGGGGTACAGTGCAGTGTTTTCATATACAATTTGAAATACTTTCATCAAGCTGGTTTCATGTCATTTGCTTAGTCATTGTGTCAAAACATTTATATTCTAGTTCTAGAAAAGTTCACTTGTACCCTTATTAGACAGATATATAGGTGATCTTTCCAGTCACCCTCCCACCACCCAGCCGCCCTTCTCCCCTCCCCTTCCCCACCCCCTCCCCATATTGTTGGGCTAGAATTAAGTTGTATCTTTCATTTGAGAGCTATAAATTAGTTTCATAAAAGGGCTGTGTACATTGGATACTTTTTCTTCCATTCCTGTGATACTTTGCTAAGAAGAACATTTTCCAGTTCCATCCATGTAAACATGAAGGAGGTAAAGTCTTTGTTTTTCTTTAGGGCTGCATGGTATTCCATGGTGTACATATACCACAGTTTGTTGATCCATTCGTGGATTGATGGGCACTTGGGCTTCTTCCATAATCTGGCAATTATGAATTGGGCTGCAATAATATTGTTCTTTATGTAGTTCTTTTCAAGATGTATTGATACTTATTGCTTGTACTTTCTCGCTGGAATGGCAGATGCTGTTGGAGAGCAGAGGCAATGACCGCTTTTGGGAACAGCAGTTGGAAGGCTTAGATTGGACAGCCCAAGATATTGTGGCATTTTTGGCCAAGTACCCAGAGGATGTCCAGTCTGCTAATGGCTCTGTGTACACCTGGAGAGAGGCTTTAAATGAGACCGACCAGGCAATCCAGACTGTATCACGCTTCATGGAGGTGAGGATCTGTTGTGTAGAGTATTTAAAAAAGGCTTGCGGCTTCTTTCTCTGAGATGCTGCAGTAAGGTTCAGGTAGGAGGAACATTCAGAAATAACATGTAATCTCATTCACACCAGTATCCCTCAAGCTTAACACATAAGGTGTTACATAAGGTGCTCAATAAATGTCAGTTGAATGGTTGAACAAGTAAATAAACCAACCTAACTCTAGCTCTATTCAGTATGGACCCAAGAGTGTTTCTAGACATTGTCTTCTAGGTTTTCCTGTGTTATCATATCCCAGGCCCTAAGGGCACCAAAGCATTCCTTCTAAAAAAAAGGCATTATTCATGAAACTTAGTTAAAATTTAATTCAGGACAGATTAAATTTTTAAAATTTAGTCTTAAACATTATATCACTTAGTAGGGACAAATCAAAGCCTTTTTGGTCTGGTTGGTTGGTTGGTTAGTTGCTGTGACTCAAAATTGCTAAGAAAACAGGAAAATATGACATGATCATTGTTTCAACCATTTTCCCTCCACAAAGATCAGTACAGGTAACTTATCTCTAAATGTGCCTAGGATTTCTCTTAAATTTCAGCTAAAAACCACAGTGATCCATACTTGGTTAAAGATTTGAAGGCTGCTTTAGAGAGTGAGGATAAATAACCCTGCAGTCAGTTGTTGTTCTGTGGGGTGGGACCTGTTTTGGTCACTGTCTATTGTCCTGGCCACCTGTGTTCTCATGAAGGCTGTTCTCCCACCAGTGTGTCAACCTGAACAAGCTGGAGCCCATTCCCACAGAGGTCCGGCTCATCAACAAGTCCATGGAGCTCCTGGATGAGAGGAAGTTCTGGGCTGGGATCGTGTTCACTGGAATTACTCCAGACAGCATTGAGCTGCCCCATCATGTCAACTACAAGATCCGAATGGACATTGACAATGTGGAGAGGACAAATAAAATCAAGGATGGGTAAGCATGATCCCAGCATACCTGCTTGGGCTTGGTAATGTCAGGAGCAGCTGTCATGACTGGAGTACTTCATTTTAACTAGTAACTTGGTAGAAATTAAAAAAAAAAAAATCAAATTGGTGGCATAAGGTTGGTGAAATTGACACATTCCTTGCTGAAAGGTATTATTTCAAAGGGCTTAAAAATTTCACTATGTCTTCATTCAGCATTTCTATTCCAGTGAATTAATCTCAAGGAAGAAAGTCAACAGAAAAAAGAAAAGAAGAAAAAAAAAGACGTTAGGTTCTCTGTAGTAGTGACCTTCATATTTATGAAAAAGAGCAAACAGCCAATAAAAAGGAGATCATTAAGCAAATTTTGGTACATCCACTTGATGTAATGTTAGCTGATGGAAGGTTAAAAAAAAAACCAGATAGTGTGTTCATTCTGATTATATGCCTCTTGAGACTAGAAAGAAACATAAAAATAGGGGCTGGGTTAGGGTGGTGGGGTTGTGGGGGATTGGATTTTTTTCTGGTATGTTCTAAAGGAATGTTGGACCACCTGTGGTTTGTGTTTAGGTACTGGGACCCTGGTCCTCGGGCTGACCCCTTTGAGGATATGCGGTATGTCTGGGGCGGCTTCGCTTACCTGCAGGACGTGGTGGAGCAGGCGATCATCAGGGTGCTGACGGGTGCCGAGAAGAAAACCGGAGTCTACGTGCAGCAGATGCCCTACCCCTGTTACGTCGATGACATGTGAGTCACCCACCGGCCACCCTCTTTATTTAACCACCTAACACGGTGCTAGGTGGAAAGTGTGTGTGGGTGGGTACATGTGTGAGAATGATTTGGAAATACATCATCAGATTTGGGTGTCAGTGGTTTCAGCCCTGGTCACAGACAGACATACATGTGCACACACTAGTTGTCCTCCCTTCTTGTCCAGTTACCACCACTTTTGTTTTTTACATTTCTACCCTTTTGGTGAAAATTTGCACAGTCTGTGACTTTCAAATGTGTTAAGACAAATATGTGCAAGCATGTGGGCGCACCTACCCCCAAACCCAGAAACAGCAGGCTGGACTCCTCAAAGCAGCCTTCGTGTACATTGGCTCACTTCTTTCCCCTTAATGGTAAGCTACATTATGGCATGATCCAAACAAAATTGAGCAAAACTTCACTGTATTCGACTTTTAAAATAATCTTTTAGTGCTTAGTCGCTAGGCCGCCAAGTTCTCATTGTAGGAATTATGGCTTTGGATGTCATTGTAATCATTTCTTAAAAGATAGGGCAGGCAGAGGTGCAGTTATTGCAGACATCTGAAATACAAAATGTCTCTTCCAATTCCAGAGTTCTCTGATTATCTATTGATGGTGGTGGTGGTAGGGAGTGTGTGTGTAGATATCAGGGCACGGAAGAAGCATGTGTTTGCTCTCTTGCACTGAACAGCCTGTTTCCTCATATGGCCATCTCTAGTTTTTCCAGGTTGTCAGAGTTATCCTGGTTTTCACCCTCAAAAATAGCTAGAATTTTCCACATCAAGACTTTTCCAAAGACCCTAAGTCAAGGGTTACTCTAGAAAGGATATCTGAAGATGAGGGCATGAAAGTTAAGGGGCATTAAGAACCTTTGCCTGTTGTTACATAGTAAGTGCTTTCAGAGGAAAGCTGGGACTAGAACCTCAAGTTTCAGGGTCCAAAATCTGGATCCCTTTTACTTTGCAGGTCTGCATTTCCTATTCTAGTTTGGAATCTGAAATACGACTGGCAAGAGCTGCCTGCAGTGTATTTCTGCACTGTGATACAAGTTACACAAGTTGATAGCGAGATGACCTTGGAGGTGTTGAACTTCTATGATGAAAAGAGTTGGTTTTCTTGTTTTGGCTTCCAGCACTTTAAAATAATCCACCTTTTTAAAACTCAATGACATAGTTACCTAGTAACTAAAACAAGCCTCTGAAGGAATGTTGCTTGATGACATTTGTCAGCCTAGGTTTTATCACTGCATCACACTGCTCACAAAGCATTCCACGACCTGTGAGTTTCGGAGTCCCAGGGCCTGCCCCTCTGTGGTCCAGATGTGGGGCTTCCTCTGGTGTCCAGACTCAGAGGCTGTGGCCATGACTCTGGCCCACACGTGTCTTTCATTCTCCCCCGCCCTTCCTTGGGGCCTCAGCTTTCTGCGGGTGATGAGCCGCTTAATGCCACTTTTCATGACACTGGCCTGGATCTACTCTGTGGCAATGATCATCAAGGGCATCGTGTACGAGAAGGAGGCGCGGCTGAAGGAGACCATGCGTATCATGGGCCTGGACAACGGCATCCTCTGGTTTAGCTGGTTCATCAGTAGCCTCGTCCCTCTGCTGGTGAGCGCAGGCCTGCTGGTGGTCATCCTGAAGGTGAGGCGGCCTCACTCTCTTCCCTGCCAGAGAATTTCTAAACAGCCCAACATGGGTTAAGGGAGCAGGAGAGGAAAGGAGGAAAGCCCAAGACTCTGGGAGGGAAGAGGTCCTACGTGGCATTTTCTGCAATTTCTTCAACTTTCGGTTGGGGAAAGTGAGGCCCACAGAGAGGACCGAGGGTTGGCTGAGGGTCAGCCCAGCTGGTTAGCAGCTAAGCAGGACAAGATCCCAGGGCTCATGCTTCTCAGCCAGGTGCACAGTCAGATACAACATGCCATCTGCTTGGCAGTGGTTCATGGCAGTGTCGGAGAGCTATTTATTTTCTTAGGTGTATTGGGTGGTGATTCTTTCTGAGTTCCTATAAATGTTAATCGAAGGATGTAGATTGTCTGGAAGTAGCATCTAAAACAGTTTGATGTGTATGAGCTTTTATTAGGAATTATCATCTATCGAAGGGATATGGTGGACATAGGGTTGGCAGAGGGAGGAGTTGGGCTGTGACTCAGCGCCAGGCCCACCGGGTCCTTGGGAATATACAACTCATGGGAGTTTTTCTTTGAGCTAAAATATCCAGCCTTTGTGCTCTTCTGCGGCCTCCTTCTCTGACATCACCTGCCTTGGCCACCTCGATTAATCACTGGATGTGGGCTGCTCTGGGAAGGGTGGGTCCCAGGGCTTGGTGGCTTTCTGCAGCTGTGATAATCCCAGAGATGCTGAAATGGGGGCAAGAAGCCCTCCCTTAGAGAGAGCTCTGGGCAGTGCAGTTATGTGTCTTCCTTGTATATTAATATATTCATCAATTTTCTTTTTCCACAAGCATTTCATGTAAGGAAGCATCATGTAAAAATAAATGTCATTATGAAGAGATAGGAAGTAACATTTAATACTAGCTACGATCTGTTGCAAAGGAGCACTCATTGATCGCCAAGCATTGTTTAAGCATCTCACATGGATTGCCTTTTTATGACTTTATGAAAAAACCCATTTCATATACCAGGAAATGAGGCAAAGGAAGGCCTAGGACTTCCTTGAGGTTACACAGCAGGATGGCAGAGCCGGAATTGGAGAGAAGTTCTTGCTCAAAAACTTCTCAGATATCTCATGCTCAGATATCTAACCAATATCTATGCTGGGCCAAGCTCTGTGGCAGGGGTGATGGTCCTGTGGCTGGTGTATGAGAGCTGCTCTGGGACAACTGCATGTTGGCAGGTCCTGCAGAAATACATACAATGACCAGAGACAAGCTCCACATATCCACAAGAGTTTGGATGATTGTGGAAATGTAGAATCCATAGTTATCAAGGGGTAAATTAAGGTTGCCTGGCCATTTTTTTTTCTTTTTTGGCTTTTGGAGAGCAAAGTTGTAAGTGACATTATCTCCCATAACTTTTTCTAAAAGGAGATACCAGTTAATATTACCTATCAGAGAAACAAAAAACAAATTAATCCTTCAAGATGGACTAGAAAGCCCTGGACTCTTCCTAATTCAGTTGTTATTTTTCTCTGTATAGTCTTGGGTAGGTCATTTCTCTTCTCTAGACCTCAATTTCCTCATCAGAAAAGTGAACAACATTATGCCTCTGCATTGTGTCTAAGATAATAAGTATGAACAATCCCTGACTTTCCCCCAGAGATCACGCAAGTGAGTGCTTAGGCTTGTCAAGGCAGCCTCTATAATGGGTCTCTTCCCTCCCAGTTAGGGAACCTGCTGCCCTACAGCGAGCCCAGTGTGGTGTTTGTCTTCCTGTCTGTGTTCGCTGTGGTGACCATCCTGCAGTGCTTCCTCATCAGCACACTCTTCTCCAGAGCCAACCTGGCGGCAGCCTGTGGGGGCATCATCTACTTCATGCTGTACCTGCCCTATGTCTTGTGTGTGGCATGGCAGGACTACGTGGGCTTCACACTCAAGATCTTCGCTGTAAGTACCCTGGGCTTCCGCAGTGGCTACCATCATGGCCACCCAGGGCATTTGGCTTTGCCCTGGGGTTGCAGAAGAGAAGTAGCAATCAGGGAGCAGTAGTTGAGAGTCTTAGTTCTGGCCGGATGCCGTGGCTCACACCTGTAAGCCTAGCACTCTGGGAAGCTGAGGAGGGTGGATCCTTTGAGCTTAGAAGTTTGAGACCAGCCTGAGTAAGAGCAATTTTTCTATTAAAAATAGAAAAATTAGCCAGGCGATGTGGGAGGCACCTGTCGACATAGCTACTTGGAGGCTAAAGCAAGAGGATCACGTGAGCCCAGGAGTTTGAAGTTGCTATGAGCTATGATGCCACAGTACTCTAGTCTGGGACAACAGGGTGAGATTCTATCTCAAAAAAAAAAAAAAAAAAAAGGAAAAGAAAAGAGTCTCAGTTCTACATGCTAAGCTCTGTGGGGATTATGGTTTATTAGATTGTTTACTTTTAGTCCTCTCCATCTTGAATTGAGTTGAAGGGAATTTTTTCAGAGAGCTGGACTGAATCTGGAACCTGACTGGGGATGAATGGCTTTAAGCAGTAGGTGCCATCTCCACCGTTTACCTCCGGTGGCTCTGTTGGCCATGTTAAACTTGCCACAAAGTCAAGTCACAGATAGAGCCGAAAACTCTGGAGGGTCAGATATGACTCCTCCTTGACCCTGTCTTCCTTCATGTCTAGTACAGTATTTTGCTTGAGAAGTAGTTTCTGTACTGCACAAGACTAAGGAGCAGATGTCCCATCTTCCCGTAAATCTCTGACTTGGACACATCTCTCCCTTGTACAGAGTAGGAGAAGCCTTGAGAAGGGTATGACTCTCTATAAGAGCAAGTTGCCAGCTGTCCCCTGGGAAAGCTAAAAGTCTTCCTAGGATGCTTCAGGAGGCTCATTCTGGGCCCCACAGGTTCCAGCAGGGCCAGGCAGCCCCTTCCCCTCTTCTGAGTCAGCCTGAGAGAACCTTGGTGAGCATGTGTGTATTGTGGGGGGTGTAGAGGGCAGGATTGCTGAGACTCTGAGCATCTTGGGAAACATAACATTCTTAAAGTTTTATACCCTGTCATACATACATTTCTAAAATGTGGGTTCATAATGGGCGCTTATAAATGGAATCATTTTATGTGCTACAAGGGAGCCCACTCCCCTAAAGGGAGTCTGTAGGTGAACTTCTGTATCCTATGATTGATCCATTTTGCAAATTCAGGTTTCTCCGGGTGTAATTTACATTAGCAGTGACTAATGAGAAATGAGAGAGACAAGGAAGTGGATAAGTAATGACTGCCTCTTTCTTGCAGAGCCTGCTTTCTCCTGTGGCTTTCGGGTTTGGCTGTGAATACTTCGCCCTTTTTGAGGAGCAGGGCATTGGGGTGCAGTGGGATAACCTGTTCAAGAGCCCCGTGGAGGAAGATGGCTTCAGTCTCACCACGTCGGTCTCCATGATGCTGTTTGATAGCTTCCTCTATGGCGTGATGACGTGGTACATCGAGGCCGTCTTCCCAGGTACGCTGAGCTTCCACACTACTTTGGCCACCTTCTAGGGATGTCTGCAGGGTGTGGGGCTACCCAGAAAGCAGTGTGGACTTGAGATCTGTGGCACACAAGTAGTCCCAGGTGAGGTAACTGTTGCTGAAAGAACAGTTGTCAGTATTTGTACAGCACTCATTTCTTGAAAACTGCATGCCATGCATCATGCCAAGTGTTTTATTTACTTCGGTTCATTTAGTCCTCATAGGGCTACTCTAAGGTAGTTACCATAATAACCAGGATTTTTCAAATGAGAGAAGTGTGACTCAAAGAAGTTAGATTATGTGCCTGTGGTCACACAGCTGGTGAGTGTTGGTGCTTGGAGGTGAATCCAATTAGGTCACAATGGGTGTGAGCCCAGAAGCATCCTCCCAGTGCTGCCACAGTTCTCCCCTGTGGGGAGGGGTGCCACCGGGAGAGCTTCTGTTTCCTGCATACAGATTATTAATGACAAAATATATTAGCTCTAAGGCCTGCCTGTTATTTAATCAGATTAGCATTTAATACAAATTCACACTGATACTTAATAAATCTTCTTGACCAAGTCCATGATGAACCTGCCTTGACATAGACTTTCATGTAAGATAGAATTATGACAGTCCCAGGTTTATCTGGTTCACCTTCCAATTCTCCTCTAAGGAGATACACATGAAATATTTATTATCTCTACTTGAATATGCAATTTTGTATCATACAGAGTCTGGATTCAAATTTTGAGTCCATAATTTATTGGCTATATGAGCTTGGGTAGACTACTTAACCCTCAGTTTCCTTGTCTCTAAAATGGAGATGGCACCTGCCTTATGTGGTTGTTGGGAGGACTTAGGGAAGTGCAGATTGTACGTTCTACATAGTAGGTTTCAGCCAATGTTGGCCTCCCTTTCTTTATCTCCATTTCAATCTGTTCCTTCTCCAAAGTGTGTATCAAGGAGGGAATGCATCTGGCTGGGAAGTCTTGGGAATACTGGGGTGGTGCAAAGTTTGGCTCACACTTGTGCTCTGCTTTCAGGCCAGTATGGCATTCCCAGGCCCTGGTATTTTCCTTGCACCAAGTCTTACTGGTTTGGTGAGGAAAGTGAGGACAAGAGCCACCCTGGCTCCAGCCACAAGGGAGTATCAGAAAGTAAGTGCTGTTGACCACCTTCCCTTACCCTAGTGCTGCTGCCTGTGCTGACTGTTGGGGGCAAGTCATGGCTCCTGCCCTTAGTAAGACTCTAGAACCACTCCATGGGCCAAGAGATCACGTGCGTTGCCCCGTTTCAGATTCTCTTATGCCATTTGTGTCCAGTGCTGTTGACTTATTGGGAGTCATTGTCTGGACCCCTGAGGGTCATTTCCTTTGTTTTCTTGGCTTCTAGAGGAGTTTTGCTCTCTATACCTTTACCTCCTCTCTCTCATACACACTTTTCATGCTATCCTAACAAGCTAGAAGAAAGAGGTAAAGACGTCTCACTGCCTCTACACATACAAGCCCATGTAGGCTATCACCACGTGGCCACCATGGAGCTTAATCTGTCCCTCTTAATGTTATCACCTTCATTATCCAGAGCCCTAATCCTCTTTTGTCTCCTGACTGCTGGGAGATGCCCACAGTTTAGCAAAGGCTCTTCCTCTGGGATTTTTGTTGGGTTCTTTGCGCTCAGTCTAGCTTCCTGCCTAAGGAGGTCATAGGTTCCTCTGCCTCCAGTCTCTTCTGTGCCCTTCCCTGGTTGTTAGTGGTAAGAGTACAGTGCTCCTTAGCATGGCACACTCGCCCACTGTTCCAGCTGCTTCTCCTGCTGTTCCTGTTCCTCTTCCCTACCCCGTCTCTACACCTGGCTCCTTTTCAATAACCCAGAACTTTTCTCAATTGCTAGAACATGTCATTTTCTTCTATACCTCCATGCCTTTGTGTATGTCATTATCTCCTATAAGAAAATCTTCTGATAAACTTGCTTGTCTTCTGAACTCTTCTTCACTCCTCAAGATCTAATTTAGTATCCCCTCCCCTGAGCTGCCCTCCCAAATGCTCGGGTAGACAGTCACTGCCTCTCCTGGACTTCCATGGGATGTAAATTTTGTTTCTTTATTTTAAAATAGTTATAAACTCACAGTTTATACTCAATAGTTATAAATCTCGAAAACATTGTAACAGGGGTGCCCTTATACCTTTCATCAAGTTTCCCCTAATGGTAACATCCCGCTATAGCAAAACCGTGAAATTGACATTAGTACCATTCAGACATTCAGATTTTACCAGTTTCACATGCACTTATTCATGAGGGGGTCTGCATTTAGCTCTGTGCTGTTTATTGCACGTGTAGACTCATATGGTCACCAGCTCAGTTAAGCTGCAGAGCTGTCCCAGCACCACAAAGCTTCCTCATGCTGCCCCTTAATAGCCACACCTACTTCCCTTCTTTCTCAGTTCCTGACACCTGTCAACCACTGATCTGTTCCCATTTCTACAGTTTTATTATTTCTGGAATGTTATGTACATGGAACCAGGTGCACATTTACCTACTGTAGGTAACTTTTTCCCACTCAGCATAATTCCCTTGGAATGTATCTAAGTTGTGGTGTGTATCACCAGTTCATGCCTCTACATTGCTGAGTTGTGTTGTATGGTATGGGTGTACCACCTTTCCATGGAGCTTTTAGATGTGTTCTTTAAACAAGTTTTAGCATCCTACATTATAATTGCTTGTCAAGTCTTTTTCCCCTAATGGACTGTGAATTCTCCTTTAACATTGTAGTCCCACCACCAATGCCAGAGCCTAAATAAGCCCTACCTAAATATTTATAGCCTCATGCCATGCTTGTGTGTGAAACCAGGATGGCCCTGGAGAAAAGACAGTTCTGAAAGTGCAAGCACAGACCCCTGCATCTTCGTACTCCACCTGTCAGTCCTTTCTGGGTGTTCACGCCTGTCTTCTCTCTTCTCACAGTCTGTATGGAGGAGGAACCCACCCACCTGAAGCTGGGCGTGTCCATTCAGAACCTGGTAAAAGTTTACCAGGATGGTATGAAAGTGGCTGTCGATGGCCTGGCACTGAATTTTTATGAGGGACAGATCACCTCCTTCCTGGGGCACAACGGAGCTGGGAAGACAACCACCATGTAAGAATAGGGCGTGGCTCTCACAGAGTCATCCACGGGGAGGTTCTGCAGTGTATTCAGAAATTCACACTTAAGGAAGCTGTGAGGGGATTTGGAGCTAGGGTGGGAGCTGATGAGGGTAAAAACATCATTGAATCATGAGAATACTTTCCATGCACTAGCTCTTGAGACAGGCTGAGGACCTTTCCCATGTAGTTCTCAGAATTCTGCAGTGATCTTAGAAACTGAGGCCATGACAGCTCTGAGAAAGGGTCTCCTTGGGAGCTGAGCTGATTTGGTCAGTACTATAAAGTGAGAATCTGGAAAGAAAGATTAGATAGGTTGGGGCGAGATGGTGGTTTTCAGATACCTCTCCATGCATATGTGAGAAGCAGCTGGGCAACTGGCTTGATTGCTTTCTCCAGGACCTCAAGGACCTTAAAAGGGTCAGTGTCCGAAGGGAGCAACCATTTAGTGTAGGTCCTCAACCATTTCAAAGGGTCTATCTTTTCTTGTTTTTCTTTTTCTTCTTTAATGTAAAATGAATGTATGATGAACATTGCAGAAAACTTTTAAAAGGCACTCAGAAATGCTACCACCTAACACAAAGATTATTTTTATCCTTGAATTATAAGTTCTGGTTTGTCCATTTTTCATTAATGTGATGTTAGGCATACAAGATATATATTTTAAAGTACACTTTCCATTGAAAATTAGAAACTTCACTTTAAAAACGCTATGCTAAAATTGTCATTTCCGACACATAGCTCCAATCCTACTTATTTACTGAAGCAAAGACTTCTTTGCTTTGTGAGACTCCATTAGAGTCCATTAGAAAAGAGCAGGAGGTGGGTGGGTTAGTGCTCTCTGCTCTCTCTGCAGCCTGGAATGGAGTGTCTAGAGTTAAGGATGGGTCATCCCTGACACCTGTGCTTTTTAATTTTTGTCCTCAGGTCAATCCTGACTGGGTTATTCCCTCCCACCTCAGGCACTGCCTACATCTTGGGAAAAGACATTCGCTCTGAGATGAGTACCATCCGGCAGAACCTGGGGGTCTGTCCCCAGCACAATGTCCTGTTTGACATGTGAGTACCAGCAGGACATGGAGAACAGGCCCTTCCTGGGTGTGTGTGTCACGCAGTCATGGGGGCAGAGTGGGACTTAAGCATTTTACTTCCTTTCTGGGTGTCAGGCTTGCCTTCCTGGACACAGTGAGACCTAGTTGTCCATCACTTGGTGTCTCAGGGCCCTGGCATAATGGCCCTGTATTTCCTGCTCCAGACATTTGCTGCCACTCAGATTGTCCCACCATCAAAAGAGCCCCAAGGAGCCCTTGTGGTGGGACCTGAGCTCTGTGACCTTGGAAAAGGCCCTTCCCTCTATTGACCCAAAGTCTTATCTAAAATGAACAGTTTGGGCTCTTGTGCTCCCCAAAGTCCTTCCTGCTCTCAGAGTTGGAGGTCCCTTAAGGTTCAGGAGGGCTACTTCAGTCTAATACTGAGCTAAATTCTTAGTTGATGGGGCTGGCTATCAGGAGAGCCCTTTGAGGACCACATCTTGGGGACCTGAAATTTAATGCCCCTGCCCGATGCCTGGTGGCCAGGCCTGGTGGGAGTAGGATGGAAGTGATCTGTCACATTTAAGCTTTGATTTCCTAAGCTCACGTGGTTGCTTACTGTTGCTCTACCATGAATACTGAAAATTATTTTTCAGAAATTGATAAAGTAAAAAAACAAAACAAAATGGGGCAAAGAAAAATGTGTCTATTCCTTTTGTTCTGGGTCAGGAGACACTGTATTCTGGTGTATCCTGCAGGGCCCAGAGCTGACCTGCCCTTCTGTCCCCAGGCTGACTGTTGAAGAACATATCTGGTTCTATGCCCGTTTAAAGGGACTCTCAGAGAAGTATGTGAAGGCAGAAATGGAGCAGATGGCTCTGGATGTTGGTTTACCGCCCAGCAAGCTGAAAAGCAAAACAAGCCAGCTGTCAGGTGTGGCCTGGAGCTACCTTGCCCATCTCCCCTCGCCTGGTCCTACACAGAGGAAAAACAACAGCTGCCCTGGGGCCCAGGCTGGGTGGGCGGGTGGATAGAAGCTGGTCCATGGCTATGTCCCTAGGTCCTCTGCCTTCACTCACTACCTGGTACTAGTCCTGGAGTTCATCCTTTTCTCTTTCTCTTTCTTATAGGTGGAATGCAGAGAAAGCTGTCTGTGGCTTTGGCCTTTGTGGGGGGATCCAAGGTTGTCATTCTGGATGAGCCCACAGCTGGTGTGGACCCTTACTCCCGCAGGGGAATCTGGGAGCTGCTGCTAAAATACCGACAAGGTAACTGATATGCATTTGTTTTGAGTCGTGGACTAGGAGAGGGAGGGGCTCTTGAGAAGTATGACTGGCTCTTACGGCTGTTCTGGTCAGGGAAGGCAGTAGAATTTACTTCTCAGGGAAAACGAGGGACTTCTTTTGTCAAAGTTCAGTGCTTTGACACAGCCATGGTATAGGGGTGGGAGACCTGGCTCACAAGACACTCGAGGCTGTGCTTCTTTACCTACAGGCCTGCAAAAGAAGAGATGTGTGGTAAAGGGCACCTCCTCTGTGCCCCACTGCCCCCACCACCACCTCTGGCAAAGAACTCACACACTGAGAGTCCTGAGAGCACAGGCTGTGTCTTTCTCCCTCTTTTTGTATGGTGCATTAAATTTGTGTTTGTTGAAAGAGTAGATGAATCAATGAATGGAATGGGAGAGGGGCAGGGACATGATTGGCTGTCTGCTTAGAGATACGTCATGGTACAGTATAAGGAGCACAGGCTTTGAGGCCAGGTCTTGCTGGCCCAGGGACTATGGGAAAGCCAGTTAGCTTTCCTCAGTTTCCTTTCCTATAATATTGGTGGTGCTTAACTGATAGAGGATTAAGTTAAGTGAGAATGCACATAAACTACCTAGCATAATGCCTGGCATATAGCAAGTTCCCCCCAAACCCACTGCTGTACTTATTTCTCTGGGGACACAGTAGCTATCTGCAAAGCTTTGCCATTCTAGGGGTCACAGCCACTAGTCATTATCGAAGGTGCCTTCCAGGTTTCTCTCCCATGTAGACCCCTGCTAGTATGTCTGTAGTCCCTGCCACTGTCATCAATGAGAACTGATAGGCCTAACCTGTCCCCCATCCTGTGTTTGTGTCTGGCAGGCCGCACCATTATCCTTTCCACACACCACATGGATGAAGCGGACATCTTAGGGGACAGGATTGCCATCATCTCCCATGGGAAGCTGTGCTGTGTGGGCTCCTCCCTATTTCTGAAGAACCAGCTGGGAACAGGCTACTACCTAACCCTGGTTAAGAAAGATGTGGAATCCTCCCTCAGTTCCTGCAGAAATAGCAGCAGTACAGTGTCATACCTGAAAAAGGTGAGCTGCAGCCTTGGTGCTGGTCTGGTTGGTGCTGGGTCGGGGCGGGTGGGGCTTCTTGGCTGGCTGTGAATGGCTTGTCTACCCCCTCCTCATTCTGCCACACCGAGTCCACCATCTCCCTGCTCTGTGATCCCTTTGGAATCACATCATACCTCATACACGCTCAGTTCAGGAGACTTCTGTTCCCATTGTGCTAATTCAGTTGAATCCCATTTCCTTTTTCATATGGAGTACAATGAGCGATAGGACTTTATTATGTCAAAGAAAAGAGACTTGTCAAGTGGTAAGAGCCTTGGCTATAAAATGACCTGGTGTTCCTGCCCATTACCTTTAAATTTCATTGATTTTTAACTTTTAAACTACAAAACAGCGAATATTTATGAAGGTCCGATTCCATGCCAGACAGACTCTAGGCATAAAAGAAAATAATGAGAGGGCAGTGCCTGTGGCTCAGTGGGTAGGGTGCTGGCCCCATATACCAAGGGTGGTAGGTTCAAACACGGCCCCGGCCAAACTGCAACCAAAAAAAAAAAAAAAAGAAAAGAAAAGAATGATAATAGTTAATTTTTTAATAGCATTGTTACCACTCACAAACTTTTTCTTTTTTATGTCTGTCATCTCTATTAAAGTGCAGAGAAACCCTGGAGTGGAGGTATTATAATTATTGTCCCATGTGAGGGGAGTGAGAGCCACAGGGATTTGGTAGCTTACTCAAGGTCACCAGCAGGTAATAGTAGAGGTGGGACCAGACCCAGGTACACTTTCTTCTGTACCACAGTCCATGCCTGAGATTTATTTGTGTATTGAAGCCAAGATCGCCTGATGCATTTACATCCCAACTTGAACTTCTATCTGCTTATTTACCTTTTAACTAGAGCCTCCGCCCTGCAGCGTGCTGAGTTCCAGCTGCATCAGGATCACTTGGGAACTTGTTAGAAATGCAGCAACCTGGGTCTAACTCGTACCTGCTGAATCAGAATCTGTATTTTAACAAGGTCTCTGAGTGACTGAACACAAATTAAAGCTTGAGAAGCATTGAGTTAGACAAGTAGCCAGGTAAAGCCCGTGCCTGAGATGGTGAGCACGTGGCTAGCTGCAGCATTTGTTGGCAGGTCTCATTTCTGGTGACAACCCTCTTAGTCCTAGGAAGCGAGGTGTCCACAGTGCCTGCACCTTGAATGTGTCCTGTGTTGGCCTCTAAAGTCATGGCTTCCAGCTGTGTGCATCCCAAGAAAAGCTTTTTGCTTCAGTTTTCACACAATAGAGCTTCCTGGAAGCCTCACTGGCGAAGGTGGTGGCAGCTGTACCGCACTCGGTCCCTGACCCATTCTCACCTCCTTCTTTGCCATCAGGAGGACAGTGTTTCTCAGAGCAGTTCTGATGCTGGCCTGGGCAGCGACCATGAAAGTGACACGCTGACCATCGGTAAGGACTCTGGGGTTTCTTATTCAGGTGGTGCCTGAGCTCCCCCCAGCTGGGCAGAGTGGAGGCAGAGGAGGAGAGGTGCAGAGGCTGGTGGCACTGACTCAAGGTTTGCTGCTGGGCTGGGGCTGGGTGGCTGCGGGAGCGGGTGCAGCTTGGTGGTGGGGCTGGCCTAATGCTTGCTTGGGAGCCTGGGGCTTGGTCTGGGATCTGGTAGGGCAGTGTACTAAAGAGCTGAGATGATTGGGGGTTGAGAAATCCCTCAGGGGAGTGGGTCTGGCTGGACACTTGCTACCAGGGATGAGGAGCTAAGGGTAAGCCAGTGAGTACAGGGATCTGAGCTCAGTGTACAAGGAGGGTGAACGCCCAGGAGATCAGAAAAAGCTTTGTGTGTTTTCCTCCGGTGGTATGTATAGGAGGCCAGTGTAGCATATGTGGAACTGAAGTCTTAACCCTGGACATCTCTGCCCAGTCCTAATAGTTGGCTTTTCCCAGGAAGACTTATGTTTCCATGAACCGTTTGATTAACCTTCTATTGAAGTAGATAGAGGAAGTCTCCTTTAAAAGTTTAGGGAAGAGTGAAGACTCTTTCAAAATTCCTTTAATCAAGTTTTTCATCTAAGAATCATAGAGTTTAGGCAATAGACACCAGGGTTTTAAACTTAGGAAGTCATCCATCCGTCTATCCATCCATCCATCCTGCACTGAGTGTGCTGGCTTTGGTGGTACAAAGGTGAAGAAGACATAGGCTTTGCCCCCTGGAACTGCAGGCCAGAGATACATGTAGAATGACTGAAGCACCTGGGATAGGCTTTAGCATGTGTAGCGTGTGAGCTGCAGGCTTCTGAGCAGTAGGCGGAGGGAGAAGGTGGGGATGGCCAGCCTTTACTGTGGAGCCTCTGAGCTGACTGAGCCATCTTTGCACTCTGGTCCCTGCAGATGTCTCCGCTATCTCCAACCTCATCAGGAAGCATGTGTCTGAAGCCCGGCTGGTGGAAGACATCGGACATGAACTGACCTACGTGCTGCCCTATGAAGCTGCTAAAGAGGGGGCCTTTGTGGAACTCTTCCATGAGATTGATGACCGGCTCTCAGACCTGGGCATCTCTAGTTATGGCATTTCAGAGACTACCCTGGAAGAAGTAAGTGAAGTGGCTGATAGAATATAGCAAGGCCAGCAGTCCTAAATCCAGATAGGCAGGCTTTATTGGGAATAGGATTATCATGGAGCTCATCACTGAGTTTTTAGGTCATTGACATCTGAGTAATGTTGGCCTTAGTTACCCATGGAAGATCATAGTGGGAGAGAGTGGGAAAGAAGTATTAGGATTGTTCGCTAGTATGACTGGGTCATTCCTGTGTTGGCTGGACTCTCATGCACAGGAAGTGACCAACATTATGGATAATCTACTTGTGCTGAGTGTTAAACGTGGTATTTTTAAAAAAGTCATTGTAACTTCATTTAATCCTCATAACAAGATAAAAAAAATGACTCTCAGGGATTCTGAGCTGGGATTCAGAATTAGGGGTTTTAGGCTTCAAAGCCCATACTTTCGTATGTGGGTAATGCCTCCCTTTAGAGATACAACATCATAATCTTTGAGAGCTGGAAGGGATATAAAAGTTATCTGGCCCAGTGGTCTCCAAGCATGTCTGTGCAGCTCATAGAGAGATTACTGACAATAAAAATTCTAAGCTCGACTTGAGGGCCTTTGAATCAGAATTTCTAGGGGTAAAGCCTTGAAGTCTGTACTTTTATTGTATGCTTCCTATGCAGTGGTCTATAGACCACAGTTTGGAAATCCTTGATCTCATTCAGATTCTCCTCTGATATTGGAATTTCTGCCATAGTATTTCTAGTAATGGGCAATCTGTTTCCTCCTGATCATTCTGTCCTGAATAACTTACCACAGTGGTGGCCTATTCAAAGATTTGGGGCCACAGATCTGAAAGAAGACACTTGACTCATTCCCTGTAGGTTCAGATTTCTTCCAGTGCAGTCTCCTAATGTTGTAGCTTTGATTTGGGAATGATTGTCTGGATTGATAGCTCTCGCCACTGAGGAAATGTTCTCTGGCAAAACCAGCTTCTTTCCCAAATGACTCTGACAAAGTTATTAATAACGTGACTCCTATTTTCCCCGCCTTACATAGCTTTCAGGCCATTCGATAATGTAATAACCATGGCAGTGATGGCTGCTCTCATAATGTTGGTGCTTATGTTTTTACCTGCTCTGATATTTCAGATATTCCTCAAAGTGGCTGAAGAGAGTGGCGTGGATGCTGAGACCTCAGGTAATCCTCTTGAGGAGGCACTACAGGCTGTCTTAGCTACCCAGTATTGTACCTTTCCCTTTGAGTTGTTCACTGCATTCTCAGTTTTTTGTGAATAGATGTTATTTCAGGTGGGGAAGGTTTGTTTTGTTATAAATAAAATAAACTGTGTGGATTCCTTTCTTTTGCCTTCAGATGGTACTTTGCCAGCAAGACGGAACAGACGGGCCTTCGGAGACAGGCAGAGCTGTCTTCGTCCATTCACTGAAGATGATGCCATTGATCCGAATGATTCTGACATTGACCCAGGTCTGTTTGGATAAGACCTATGTTCCATTGTTTGAAAATGATTTGCTCTCTTATGTTCTCTCAGCTGTTTTCTTTTGATAGCCTTTAGCCAAGATGATAGATTCCTACAGGGGGTCCAAAGGGTAGCGAGAAAATGAGAAAAGCCACTTTTCCATTTCCAGTGTTAAAGCATATGGTCAAACCTGGAACAGTCCATTCTTACCACTTCCCTTATTTAGCTGAGATCCTCTCAAGATACATGTAGAAAGAGGATGCCTCCGTCCTCTGAACCCATTTATTTATAATCTTTTTTGTAGGGTCCCAGTTTCTTGCATACATCAGGTATTTAATTGTTGAGTAAATAACCATTGAATGGATGAATGATTTTGAAAGAATCCAAGAGAGAAATTCACTTTCAGAGTTCATTATACCCCTAAGACTTAGATATTTTGGATGAGCGTATCCTCGTGCATTTGACTGAGATGGAGATAGGAGTTCAGATATAAAACATTAGTAAGCTGTCAGAGCACCCCAGTGAGGAATTGGTAGTTTGAGACAAGGATTTATGTAACCTTTATAGGAACAGAAAATTTTCTGCTTTTCCCAACTCTTGGTCACTTGAGTTTGTAGCTCTTATGTTCTTCTTGACTTTGGGTGTTGTCAGAACTTAGGTCATTTGAAATGTGTTCACCTTTTACCAAAATACATATAATAAATGGGAAACTGATTGCCATTGCGTGTTCTCAAGTATGTAAGCCTTACATCCATGGCTTTTTTCATAGTAGTTTAAGAAATTGATGACTTGATTCCTCCAAATGGCTTGCTGTAACACCCAGTTATAAATGTATAAAAACATCATGTCAGTTGTATCGAGGTACCTTTTCTGTCCTCGTGAGACAAGGACTAAAAGGCATAAACTACTTATGGACATTTTGAGTCATAATTTTTCCTTGGACATAGATTTGTCATGAAAGCCCTATACTTCTGAGATAATTTGAGCTTAAAACACAAGCCTCCAAGATGGTTGCTGCAGATACTGGGGAAGGACCATGGTGGTGTCAGAAATACCCAAGATAACTGGTGACCTTCAGTGCTGGCTTCTTGCAGAATCCAGAGAAACGGACCTACTGAGTGGGATGGACGGCAAAGGCTCCTACCAGGTGAAGGGCTGGAAACTCACACAGCAGCAGTTTGTGGCTCTTTTGTGGAAGAGGCTGCTGATTGCCAGACGGAGTCGGAAAGGATTTTTTGCTCAGGTGAGATGTGCTGTCCAGGCATGGGTGGCCTGCGGGCTCTCTGTCCAGTGAAGGCAGGACAGTGTTGTGGTCACGATACAGATGCTGGAGCCGGATTATCTGAATCCCATTTCTGTTTCCTGCCACTTGTGTATCTCCTGGCAAGTTACTCCTCTGTGCCTCATTCTCCTCGTTTATAAAATGAAGAGAATAATAGTACCTGCTATATAGGTTTTTATGAGAATAAAATGGGGCATAACTTTAATGAGCGCTTAGTTTTGTGTGTATGTATGTTACTTTTCTTTTAGAGGAGAGATAAAAAGGACAGAGTTTCGAAAAGCTGGTTGGATCATTTGAACCTCAGTTTGAGGTTGCTGTGAGCTAGGCCGATGCCATGGCACTCTAGTCCAAGCGACAGAGTGAGACCCTGTCTCAGAAAAGAAATACAAAAAATTGAGCATATTCTCCTGTTATCAGGAGAAATGTTATGCCCAGATGCACTGGACCTATGAACTTATTAGAAACAAGATTTCTCTCTAAGTTCATGTTTAACTCAAAGTGGTAGAAAAGACAGCCAGCGAAATCAGAATATAATTGGCCAACAGAGAAGACTCGTTACATTGTTGCCTGCATGTCAGCCTTTGCACGCTAAGTGGCTTGGTTAGAAAGGTTAAAATTATTTCACTCTATAAAATCAAGAAATATAGAGAAAGGGTCTGCAGAGTGTCTTCTACAGACTGTGTGGGTAATGCTAAAAACAGGAGTTTGGATCAGACGTGGATCTGGACTCTGACTCTGTTACTTACTTGCTGTATGCCTTGGGCAGGTTGCTTAGTGTGTCTGATCCTCAATTACCTTGTTTGTTGATGGTGATAATGATAATGCCACCATAAATAATGACAAAATAGAGATAATGCTTATGATAGTACTCTCCCATAGAATTATTCATTCAGTGATAATTTTCTGCATTGAACCCCAGAACATTAGACCCGGTGGCATCATTTGAATCCATAAGTTTATTAAGGATAAATTGATAAATTTGTCAGCAATAATGGATGAAGTTTTGGGTTTACTTATAAAGTGTAAGTCATTGTTTTCAGAGACTATATGGTAGAAAGTTCGAGGAGGTTCAAGAAGGATTTGGATAATTCTGCTCTCTGAGGAAATCACGGAAAACAGTGGTTGTGATTATCTCTGACTAGAGCCAGTGCTAGAGAGTTAGTTCTATCAGAGTGTGGGATTTGAATGGGTCATCTGTCCTTGGCTCCAGATTAAAATGAGAAAACTGAGGCCAGAGGGGAAAGTGTCTTCACACGGGTGCATTTACAGTAGAGACGGAACTAGGATTCAGGATTTCTGTGCAGTCCACGTGCAGTGTGGTCTTTGCCAGTCTTTAGGAGAAAGAGGAGGCAGGAACCAATGTTCTGTGTTACCCTGACGTGCTATCCCTGTTTACTCTGTCAAGATTCCAGCTCAGGGCCTCTGCCAGGTGGCCATAGCGTCTGGCCTCATGATGCCAGGGAAGTTGTTTAGTTTTCAGGCTCTGTTGTTTCCCAGCTGCCAAGAATGCCTTGGAGCAGCCCAGCTGTGGGCCCTATACCCCTCATTCCCGTGCTTGTTGTTCTGGAAGGCTGGCTGGACCCTTAGTGACTAGCCTCTTAGCCTTCTCTCTAACACTCACCATTTTCCTGCCACTGCCTGGTTATAGATTGTCCTGCCAGCTGTGTTTGTCTGCATTGCCCTGGTGTTCAGCCTGATTGTCCCACCATTTGGCAAATACCCCAGCCTGGAACTTCAGCCCTGGATGTACAACGAACAGTACACGTTTGTCAGGTATGTGTTTGTTGTCTGTGCCCCAGGAGAGAGGAAGGTTCAAGCAGACCCAGGATGTTTATTGTGCTGAGGGCCAAGGGAATGGACTCTAGAGTTAACACAATGGAATAGATTTTATCAGCTGTGGCTAAGGCCCATATCCAAACTAATACTGCATGCAAAGAATGGCAGCGAACTAACCCTGACATAGTAGGCTAGTCTTCTCTTGCACATTTTAACATCTCTCCTCTTTATGTGGTCTGGAACAGGCATGCGTTTTAGGTAATATAATCTTCATCTTGCTAACATGAATTTTGCGTTAAATATTTGGATTTTCACAGTTGTGCTTTAATTTTGTAATTGAGTCACAGGGCATCTATACATTGTCAAAGCATAGAACTTCTAGGTCCTTGTTATCTGGAAAGGACAATTCCTGTAATTATTTTCCATTCCTTTAAATTTGGGATGTTAATAAGCATTTGCTCTTTAGAAGTAGGTATACCCTATTCCATAATAATTAAAGCTTTAAACATAAGGATAGAAGGATTTCTAGATCTTGTTTGGTAGGAGTTTTCTTCATTTGTGGAAATTTGCAGATTTGTTGATGGGGAAGGTATATCAGTGATATAAAAGGGAAGCATTTTTTAAAAAAGGAACAATATAAATGTGAATTGGCCTCTTTTCCCCCAACTTCGTATTTTCTTCTCACGTAGTTCAGGTTTACTTTATTCCTTCCATTCCCAGCTGCTGGCCCTATATAACCTGTAGGTGTGGAATATAGCATGTGTTTGTGACTTGTACTCAGTATTTTCGTGTTTTCTGGTTGTCCATGCAAACACTCAGTCAATAAAACCTGCCTACCCTTTCTTTTTTTTTGGAGACAAGAGTCTCACTATGTTGCCCCTCAGTAGAGTGCCGTAGCATCACAGCTCATAGCAACTTCAAACTCTCGGGCTCAAGCGATTCTCTTGCCTCAGCCTCTCGAGTAGCTGGGACTATAGGCATCCACCACAATGCCCGGCTATTTTTTGTTGCAGTTGTCATTGTTGTTTAGCTGGCCCAGGCTGGGTTGAGCCCTCCAACTTTGGTGTATGTAGCTGGCATTGTAACCACTGTGCTACGGGCGCCAAGTTCTGCCTACCCTTTCATGGAAAATCCTGCTTGTCTATGCCAAATGGATAATTGTGAAAGTACTTTTGAAATACTTATCCTTAATAAGTTTCTTTATGTTAAATTAAAATGCATAAGTAAATGTGTGTGCAAGCATGTATACATTGCATACACATCTACACACACCTACACACGTATAACCACTTACACAAGCTCCACTTTGGAATGCTATATACTACCCTGATGCCAAATATGTGGCCTGAGTCTGAGCTCCTTGTGGTTTCTGTGGAAGATTTTTGTTATGTTTTTATTCTTTTCTAGGAGCCTGTTATATAGGAAGTGCTTTATAAAATGTTTAATTTAGAAAACTTTTGTATCTCCCCCTCCTGGTTTTAATGACTGCCTCTCATCTGCCCATAGCAATGATGCTCCTGAGGACAGGGGAACCCAGGAGCTCTTGAATGCCCTCACCAAAGACCCTGGCTTCGGGACCCGGTGTATGGAAGGAAATCCAATCCCGTGAGTGCTACTTTAGCCATAGCTGGCTTCTTGTGTTTATTGCCTGGTTCGATTTCTGATATACTACATTTTATCAGCCATGTGCTGCCCCATGACTATCATCATTTGCCCTTTGAATCATTATTTTTTTTTATTATAAAATGCCAGCATAGTAACCTAATAAAACCATCTAAGAAGAAACATTTGGAGAGTCTTCTAACATCCTGCAAAGCAAATCATTACAGATGTTTGTTTACTGCTTTAAAACATTAATATTTAATTTAAATAGCACTTTATACTCACCGATCAAATGCTTTTCCCATCTCTCCTTCCCCGCAACTCCTGTGCTTAAGTGCTTCGAATTGGCAGGTTTGTTTATCAGCTTCTTCACTTTAACAACCTGAAAAGATCATTATAGTTTTATATATTTTATATTTTTAGATTTTATATTTTTATAAAAATGGACATTTTGTTCTTTTTGAGTTTCAGATTTTTATCATACTTTCCTCCAAATCCTTTTTTAAAGAAGTAGGCCATGTATAAATACATTTAGCAAAAATAGGCTTATGACTTACATGTGTGTTCGGGTAGGTAAGTCACCAGACAGATCATTGTGAGAAAAGGCGGTGGAGGGGTGGAGAGTTCATGGGGGAGCTGGAGGCTGGTAGAGGCAGGTTCATGTTTCTAGGCTCAGGCAGAATTTGCTGCAGAGGTTGTTAAACCACAAATAGTGATTGCTGAGCAATTATGGGGAGTTGGGAAGATGCTGGAGAATTGGAGAAGCACAAACTTAAATTCCCAGTTTTAATGGGAAGACAGCTCATTCTGCAAATGACAATGGTGAGCAAGGTACCTGTTTATACAGAGCACATTTCCAAATGAATAGCTACTATGGACTTGCTAGTTCTTAATTAGTATTGGGCAGCTACTAAATCTTTGTTAGTGCTTAGTACTTAATTGCTGATAAAACCTAGCAGCCAATATTGGTTCCCAAATAACCAGATGCTGAGGGTAGAGAAGGATCCAGATACAGCCTGTCTGCATTGATTTTCCATGGGAAGGTTGTACAGGGAGGATAGAAGAATGAGATGGGATGGTACTACATACCACAGTTATCTAGATTCATTGCAGGTCAGCTGAACTGTATGGACACCACCCCAGGGAGGATCAGTAGGAGCCAGAACTGGTCTGAGAGCTAGCCTGCACAGACGAAAGAGGCTGAAGAGGCATTCATGGCCTCTCACATCAGGGGATTCACAACTTTGAGTCTGAGCACCATTAAGCACCTATTGGAGGCGGTCTGAAGGAAGGGGCTCCATCCTGGACACTCTTACTGAAATTTAAAGTTCAGGTTTTGCAAAAGGTGGTAGAACTCAAGGAAATTTGATGGGGACCATTTTGGCAGCAGTTAAGTTTTTCTCAGCCAATCCTCTTTTGAAGGTTTTAGAGTGTGAGCTTCAGGAGAGCACCCTGTCTTAAAAGTTTGACTTTTCCATTTGGTTAAGGTGCTCTAAAGAGAGAACTAGAGATCAGTCTGGAAAACTGTCTATTTGTGTTTTTAATACATAGGAAATTACATAAAGACTGTGGCTCTACTTTACACTGTAGAATTTTGAAACTAGGTTACTAGAATTTATGCTTTTGTTTTACCAGTGGGAAAAAATAAGCGCTGAGAGGGCAAAGGGCTTGCTGATGTTCTCACAGTTATTCAGAGCTCAAGTTGGGGATAAAGGCCTAGTGTTTTGTCTCCTGGGACACTTGCAGACAACTTGGTTCTTCATGTAGCAAGCACTTACAGCCCGTTCACCCTCCCAATTCTCTATTCATTTTAGGGCATAAATTGGATCTCATCACTTTGCACTTAAATTTTCAGCACAATGAGCATAAGTTCCGTGCTCCTTTCCAGGCCGTGTCATCCGGCCTTTCCCTCCCTGACCTGTCATGTATCATCCCTCTTTTTCTTAGCTCATCATACTCAGCCCTGCTGCCTTCTTCTTGTTCCTCCAATTTTCCATTGCTTCTGCTTTAAACATTCTTCTTTGCCTAGCTCATTCTCTGTCATTGTTTATGTTTTGACTGAACAATTATCTTTTCTGGAGGTCCATTCTCCCAGTTATTCTCCATGTATTTTGCTTTATTTTTGGCCGTCTCAGATTACATGATTCCACTGTTTACTTCTTTAACCCCTCCATGAAGGCAGCTACTCTGTCTTATTCACACTAGACCCTCAAATCTGCAGAACAGTGTCTGGCACATGGGAGATGCTCAGTGAATATTTGTTGTGTGAACAAGTGCTTGTTGATTGGATTGAATGGAGCTCGGTATATGAGCAGTTAGGGCCTCTTTGAATCCCATGTTTCTTATCTATAAAATAATATGTAGAATTATTAATACAAGGTTGTTGTGGAATTGAACAGTAAAATGAGGCCATGCTCATCCTTCCTGGTATGGGTGCGTGTTTGCAGCTGTTAGAGAATAATCCTGTGTTCTTGAGGCAATGAGAGGGGCCAAGCCCTCTGTGGTGATCCTACCTTTACTGCCTTCCCTCTGCAGAGACATGCCCTGTCTGTCAGGGGAGGAGGAGTGGACCACTGCCCCCATTCCCCAGACCATCATGGACCTCTTCCAGAATGGGAACTGGACGATGGAGAACCCCTCGCCTGCCTGCCAGTGTAGCAGTGACAAGATCAAGAAGATGCTGCCCGTGTGTCCCCCAGGGGCAGGGGGGCTGCCTCCTCCTCAAGTGAGTCACTCTCAGGGTATAACTGAGTAGGTAGGCATGTGGGGTGGGCTGGGAGCTATTGCTTGGGAGCAGGAATGAATGAGATATCATGTGAGAAGGGTCTATTTCAGTCTAGGCCTTACTTCTCATCTTAGGGAAAAACATATGAGATTTGAGAGGAGAGAGGCTGGACCATATTGTGCCTATGCTTCTCCCTGACATAGTGTTGATGTCACAAGACAGACAGGCCTTGCTTTTACTCCTGGTTCTGCCACAAATTAGCCTGTGGCCTTTTCCAGGCCACTGTAATTCCCTGGGCTTGTCTCCCCACTGAATTAGGGAGGCTGGTCAAGAAAATTCATGTGAGTCTTGTTAATTATGACATTCTCTGAGACTCTGAGTTTGAGAAGGAGTCCTGGGCTGTTTTTTTCTGAGAACAAGTCCAAGAATAGGCCTGTGTATGATGGCTCTCTGCTGCCTCATCAGGTCACAGGGTGAGCACAAGCAATTTTAAATGGGTGAAACCCCAAAAATTCCTGGTTACCACTCTTTAAAATAACAGCTAATCTAGTCAACAGTATAACCCTAATGAGCGAAAAATTCACTAGGAATAGTTAATGATGTTGCTTCCTAAAAATCTCTGGAGACTATGAAGAATCACATTTTAGTGTTCATTGTTTAGATGTTTAGAGTAAATTCCCAGAGAAGACCTTAGCCTGGCAAAAGTGAATCACCAGTGTCAAGAGCAGGATGAGTCCAATCTTGGTGCCAGGTGGCTGAGGGCAATGCCCAGGCCCTGTGGTCAGTGTTGTGGTCTCACGATGGTACACATTGGAGGGGCATAGTCACTATCAGCCTTGCTGTGTTTTCTGACTCCAAATCTTGTGTATAAATACCCATATGCTTGGTTTTTGTGTGGTGACAGAGAAAACAGAACACTGCAGACATCCTTCAGAACCTGACGGGAAGGAACATTTCGGATTATCTGGTGAAGACTTATGTGCAGATCATAGCAAAAAGGTGACTGTTGACTAAAGTTGGCCCTTGCTTTATCATTACTGATTGGAAGAATTAAAGGCCTATAACAAATAGATGGGAGCAGTGGGGAAAATGCAGATTATGGCCTGATGGTGTCTAATGGAAATATTAGGATATTATACCAAAGTAGAAAAGATGATGAGAGGGATTATGAATATTCAGTTGTTATCTTAAAGCTTGAGGCAGCCTAGCCTTCATTCATCTACATGAATAAAAATACATCTAGATTCAATTTCAAATTCTGACACTTACCAGATGCTTCACCAGGGGAAGCCAGTTATCCTTCTAAAGCCTTAGTTTGTATACAATGTGATGTTAGGCTGAGCACAATGGTTCAGGCTGCTGTAATCTCAGCATTTGGAAGGCTGAGGTGGGAGGATGGCTGAAGATAGCTTGGGCCTTCTCTAAGAAATAAATATATACATATAGACATGCATACATAAATAAAATAAGATGTGATATTAATGTTGCTCATATAGTTTGTTACAATTAAATGAAATCATGTATGTAAACTGTCTTGATTACTGTCCCTTGGATGGACTCCATGACACTACGTAGTATCAGGAAGAGAGTACTGGGAAGACTAAGGAGCCAGCCTTGACTATGACCTTGGGGCAGCCTTGTAGCTTCCTGGGCATGGAAGCATGGTGTTGAATGCTTAATGATACTCTGGAAATGTTTCTTCTGGTTTCCTTCCCATCATTTGGTCAGTTGCATCTCTGGGTTAGGAAAAAGACATGGATATACTGGAATGATAATGACCATGAAAAAAGACACATGGCCTCTCCACATGTCATCTACAATTGAAGTATAACTTTGGGTTGAAAACGCTTCTAGTTCAGTCACATCTTGGTCTAGAAGGTGGTTTTAAAATCTTGGATATGATTCTTATATAAATTAGGTTTTTAAAATGGAGAGAAGAAAAGATAAGCTAAGAATGGGCCCTTTTCCATCCGTACACACCTGTAACGCCAGCCTAGTCATGGGGTTATTTCTGTCCCTTTCTTTTAACCTCAGCTGCATATTTACCCATTCTGTATCATCAAGAGGAGGATCAATGCCTTCTTTGAACTGAATTTTGGTTTCTTTGTTTTTACTTTATGCAGCTTAAAGAACAAGGCCTGGGTGAATGAGTTTCGGTAAGTTGATCTCCTGGCTTTTAGTTTTCCTTGGCACCTTTGGGTCAGGAGGGTGATTTTGATGTCGGTGTCCTGGATTGAAGAAAGTTGTTGGTTTGGGGATTGTTTGGCACTCACACACTCCTGGGTGCTGCCTCACTGTGGGGAGAGCAGAGGCCCTGCAGAACGTGTGGAGCACACAGGGGCATAGAGAGATTAAGGTTCGACTTGCTTTGTAGTTTTTGCCTAAAGCATCTCTGCTCAGTGCCCAGTGGCCACATCAGAGGCCTTTTAAATATTTGGCATGCTGCTTCCATGAGGAGACTGAGAAATCAATCTCGTGTGAGTCTCCAGAGATGTCCTGAGGGGAATACTGATCTTAGTTATACCTCCCCCCTAAATCAGATTCCCAAGAGTTCCTAGGAACTCAGAGAGAACTTTTTCGGCATTTTTCATGGGAGGAAAGGTCTTGGAAGAAGGAAAGAAGCCTTGACATCATCTATTTTTATTGCATTTCAACCCATTTTTCCTCTGGGTTTTGAAGGAATAGGTGAGACTGGAGAAGAATCCTTGAAGCCAGTTTTTACATCATGGAAAATGAGATAGCTGATATGGCTGCCTCAGGTGACCCCAAAGGCTCTCTGTTACTAACTCCCATTTTTCCTCTCTGCCTTTGCACCAAGAGCCGGGACTCCTGGGACTCTGGGCAGACCAGATACAGGTCCCTATAGTGATCCTCATGCTGTCAAAGAGCCAAGGTCTCTCTATAAGTCCTACCTAGCCTACTGTGGGCTGGGACCCTCACACCTGCCCTGAACTCCCTGCCCCCATCTGCTTGTCTCCAGACCCAAGTTCAGAGCTGAGCCACCGGGTAGGAAGAGCATCTCTGAGATGAATGACTGTTCCTTCCTCTGTGTCTCAGATGTCTAACTGTGTGTATGTCGTCAGGCCAAGTCCTCTCCCTGATCAGGAACCACAAGAATATATACACTTGCTCTGTGTCTGCTGCTGAGGGATACTGTGTACCACACTGTCTGGGTTTTGACATCAGGCTGTTCTTTTAGGTATGGCGGGTTTTCCCTGGGTGTCAGTAATCCTCAAGCACTTCCACCGAGCCAAGAAGTTAATGATGCCATCAAACAAGTGAAGAAACACTTGAAACTGGCCAAGGTACAGTATTCATTGTAAGACATGCCAGAAAAAATGGGCTTAGAGCTGCTGGGACAGTGGGCTATTTTGCAGGTAAATCTGATCACCTAGCAGCTTGTTTTTCTGCCGTTAGTGATTTGAGCCAGAGGAGACTGAACCACTCTGTGTATATTTGAAAGAATAGATCAAAAACAAATTCAGAGATTCAAAACCTCTTGGAACAACTGAGTTTACAAATATAGCCAGTGGGTAAATAAACTGGGTTTCAAACATATTTTTGTGAAACAATCACTGGCTAAGCAGGAAATGAATCATTTTCCCTTTTAAGCTGGCAGGCTGGTCCTTGGGAGCTGATGAGTACTCCCTTCAAATCTCCATTTCTGAAGTTTTCCATTTTTAAGAGATTTTCTCAGTAATAGTCTGAGAGACTGTAGCTCTCCTTTTGAGGTACAGGCCCATGTGTCTAACTCATCTGTACCTAGAGTGTGGGTCGTGGCTCTTAGGGTGACATCAGGGGAATACTTCAAAGTCCCACCTCATGGTAATAGCCAGACATTACATTCTTGGATTTTGAATTTTTCTCCGTGCTTCTCTCCAGACTTGTGGGATCATAGCAGCATCAGTGCTATAGCTTTCTGATGCTTTAAGGAGCCATTTATTTAAGGGTTTAAATTTAATTTCAGTGAATAAGGTTGTTGTGGTATTGTTCTTCTCAGGGTTGTCCTGTCATCCACAGATTCCAGACCCCCCTTGCCTGTGTGAACAATCACAACTGAGGCGGGTTTCTTTTTGTTGTTTCCAGGACAGTTCTGCAGATCGATTTCTCAGCAACTTGGGAAGGTTTATGACAGGACTGGACACCAAAAATAATGTTAAGGTAAACCACTGTCTGAGTTCTAGTAGCTTTTGGGTGAACATTAATTCTTATATTCCCTGAAGTACTTTCAGCTCATGGTAAAGTTGAGAGGGACATTTATAACAGAGAAGAGCAAACTAGTAACTACCAGCGAGGCCGTCCAGTATAGTCATTGAGAGAATTTGCTTTGTCACCAGACATGACAGGTGAACTATTGTGACCTTGGCTAAGATATTTAACCTATCTGAGCCTCAGTTCCCTCATGTACAAAATGGAGACAATAATCATGGTTCTCTCCAAACTGTTGTGAGAACTAAGCGAGTTAAAGATATATAAGGTCCCTATCACCGTGCCTGGGCACACGGTCAGTGGTCAGTGTATCTCGTGTACTGTTGTTACTTTGCCATGTTCTCTGATTATAGTGCTTTGTCTTGGTATGTGGCTTGGATTTCTTAAGTTTATGTGCATATTTTGTACTTGTGCACCTACCTTCCCAAGCAGGGTTTGGATGTATTACCTTGTATCTGATATGTTTTATTTCAGGTGTGGTTTAATAACAAGGGCTGGCATGCCATCAGCTCTTTCCTGAATGTCATCAACAATGCTATTCTGCGGGCTAACCTGCAGAAGGGAAAGAATCCGAGCCAATATGGGATTACTGCTTTCAATCACCCCCTGAATCTCACCAAGCAGCAGCTCTCAGAGGTGGCTCTGTAAGTGTAGCCACTGTGTCTTCATGGTTGGGGTGGGAAAGAAGAGGGTGTCAGGAGGGACATGGAGCAGGGGAAGGGAACAGGGAGCTGTTGTAGGGTTAACAGCTGCAGAGAGAGTTATATAATGGTATCTCTGGGTCGATGCAAGCTCTGGGCAGAAATGATGAGTTTACCAATTAATTGGCTGCAGGCCTTCTTGAACCACCAAAGAGAAATGGCACTGATACGTAAAAATCATTACATGTGAATTCATATAAAGCGAGTTAAAAATTATTAATAAAATCCTAAAATACTTTATCTCACTATTAATATAAATGTTTAATAAAAAAGCTTAATTTGTTTTAAAACTACTGTTTTAAACTCGGTGTAATATGCTTCTATTAGCTTGTGTCTTTAATTCCTGAATTAAGCTCTGTGTGCATGTGAGAGAGAATTTTAAGGCTAATCATAAGCTAGGTTAAAGTGTGCAGCTTTTGGAATCATTGAGATCTGGATTTGAATCTGGTCTCTGTCAGCACCTAGAGGAATTGGTAGTCAACACACCTTAGATCCCTTTCCTGTATGTGGAGCATGGCAGTTATCTTTCTGCTTAACTCCTTCAGAATATGTACACAGGACACTAGGATCTCTGTATCAAGACCATGTGCAGTGGGCTTGTAAGACTCTTCTTATAAGGATCTGATGGAATTTTTATATGTGTTAAATTGATATGCTATATGGTGGTATTTGCAAGATAAATACCCAGAAAAAATTAACTTATTAAAGTAAGTTGTATACTAGTGTTTCTGGTCTTATATAGTTTTTTAGCCACACTAGTCCTTTCTGTAGGAAATTTACAACTTACTGCTCTTATAAGGTCAAGAACAATGGACCAAAGTGAAGACAGATTTCCTTCTTTAGCTTTACTATGACAGCAGACTCTTTTTATTTTTTTTAGACAGAGTCTCACTCTGTTGCCTAGGCTAGAATGCCAGGGCATCAGTTTAGTGCAGAGAAACCTCAAACGTTCAAACTCCTGGGTTGGAGCAAACCTCCTTCCTCAGTCTCCCAAGTAGCTGGGACTGTAGGCACAAGCCAAATGCCTATATATATATGTGTGTATGTGTGTGTATTTTTTTTAAGAGACCAAGTTTCATTCTTGCTTAGATTGGTCTATAACTCCTGAGCTCAAGTGATCCACCCCAGCCTCCCAGATTATAGGTGTGAAGCACTGTGCCCACCACCTGACTCTCTTCAATCTTAGTAAAATTGGTTTTGCATTGAAATCATCGGAGTTTTCTTTTTTAAAATTATCTTAACCTTGAACAAAACATACCTGATGAACAGCAGCTTTTCCTCAGGGTGTGCTGCTGGCGTGTGAATGTGTATGTGTGCCTGTGAGTGTGTGTATGTCCACATCCTCATCAGTGGAACTCCCAGTTGCCTCAGAGACCCTTCAGATCCTCACCACCTTTTTCTTTCCAGGATGACCACATCAGTGGACGTCCTCGTGTCCATCTGTGTCATCTTTGCGATGTCCTTCGTCCCAGCCAGCTTTGTCGTGTTCTTGATCCAGGAGCGGGTCAGCAAAGCGAAGCACCTGCAGTTCATTAGTGGGGTGAAGCCTGTCATCTACTGGCTTTCCAATTTTGTCTGGGACATGGTAAGGACACAGGCCTGCTGTTTCTTTATAAATGTCTGTCAGGCCCCTGGTTGGTGTGGATAAGGAAGAAAGAGCCCCTGGCTATCGCCAGGAAATGTTCCAGCTAGTCTAAAGATGTATGAAAAAGGAAAAGGCAGAGGCAGTTGATCACTTTCATGACATCAGGCATGGCTTTGGGTACCAGAGCTAATGTTACACCAGAGGGAAAATCTGTACACACTGACTAAAATTAATCCCACCACCACCTAAGTTCCTGAGTGAAAACTTCCTCAAGAATCAGAGAGATGGAGGACCTTAGTCAAAACACCATGTCAGTACCTAATAACTTCTCTGGTGGCTTTTAACCTACAGAGGCAGGATGCTCTTTGCCTTTCTAAGAAAGCCATCTGTCATTTGAAAATGCTATACATTTATCAGCAGCTTATCTATCCATTGCAAATATGTTTTTTGTGCCAGCTGTAATATATTGCTTCTGTTTGGACTGATATAGAAGACTTCAAAGAATACTGAAACTCTCGTTATTGTAAAGTTCAGTTGAAATATCTCCCTATGTCTCCGTTAATTATAAACCACACAGAGCAAATCTAATTTTTCTCCCACTGGACAGGCCCTGGATAGTTAAAGAAACTCTCATTTACTTGAAGTCATCCCCAGACAAGGTAGACATATGAGAACATGCCTTGTAATCTCTACAACACTACACAAATGTGAATGATGATGGTAGAAATGATGATCATGGTGTCTGTGCTGACTTGTCACTGTTTGGATCTGATTGTCCTTCTATGGACAGGCTTCATATTGTTTATGTCCCTTTTGAAAAGCAAAAGCCCAGAGTTAACCATGTGCTCTGGCTGTGGTCTGAATAGTTATGAGCCTAGGGGGAGCTCATCTTTATCCCATGCTCCTATTACTGCAGCGCAAGTGTATTGTATTTCAGAAGTAACACTGTCTTACTGACAACTTGGTGTTGCAAAACCTTCATTTCACACAACAGATTGTTAAAATGGGTCTCTTTCATTATATACTAACGCATTTGCTTTTTCTTGAACCTAAACTTCATTTTTATCCCTGTTAAACTACATTTTGCTTAGTATCTATTTATTTTGTTTTTGCTTCATTTTGCTTCTCTAATTACTCCTTTCAGTGAACACAGACTGCGTGCTCACTGTGTCCAACCAGGCAAGGCATAGAGGATTCAGAGATGAAAGATTGTGTCTTTGAACTCGGGGGTATTACTTATCTTCTTGCTCTAGAGCCCCTGAAATTTGCTGTAAGCATGTCTTCATCCAAATTGTTGATAAACACATCAAATAGGAAGGGACTGAAGCGGAGCCCTGTGGTCTGAAGCTATAATTCTTCTAATAGCTGACAGGCTCACTGTCACTCCCTGCTCATGCTTTGCTCTCCTAGCTATGAATTCTTGTAATTTCCTTTGGTCAAGTCATTATTTCTGCATTTTACTGCTTCATACACTGTGAGGACAGACTTGAAAATTATTCTCAGTGTGATGAAATAATTCTGACATTCGTGTTAGGAGTGCTTGCCTCATAAGTAGACTATATATGAGAATGAACTTGGTCAGACTATAATATAGCATTAATGATGAAAACAGACACAGTCATCTTCGAGAGGAAGAATGAAAGCTTAAGTGCCCCTTGTGAAATTGAAATCACTCTGACTAGGAATCCATTGTTCAGTAGGCTTACTAAACGTGACACCTTGGCTTAGCTGTTGGAAAGGCGGGAAGGGCATGCAGTTTGGAAAATCAGCCAGGGGTAACATGCTTTTCACATTGTATTGTCCAGTCTTTTGATTAGTAGTTTATGTGGCTTCATTAATGCAAAGTTACTCTCCAATATGTTTATCTGCCCTTTCTTGTCTGATGATGGTAAAGGCTTGGGATGTGTTGTGTATTTGACTTAAGGATGAACTTTATTTCCTGTTTTCACTTTTAGTGCAATTACGTGGTCCCTGCCACGCTGGTCATTATCATCTTCATCTGCTTCCAGCAGAAGTCCTACGTGTCCTCCACCAACCTGCCTGTGCTAGCCCTTCTACTTTTGCTGTACGGGTAAGACATCTCTGGGTGGGAAATCTCACAACTGGTAAGGCAGTTGGTGGACAATGTCGGAGGGAGGGTGAAGGACTCTGTGTGGACATTTGTCCTTGTGTCTTACCAGGTGGTCAATCACACCACTCATGTACCCAGCCTCCTTCGTGTTCAAGATCCCCAGCACAGCTTACGTGGTGCTCACCAGCGTGAACCTCTTCATCGGCATCAATGGCAGTGTGGCCACCTTCGTGCTGGAGCTCTTCACCAACAATGTGAGTTCTGCAGGAAGAACACCTCCCACTGGGATGTGCATCTCTGGGAGCCAGAGGACAGTGTTTAATTGTGCTCTTATTCCACTTGTCTGTGGTTTTGACATAGCTGACCACTCCATGCTTTTACAGATTCCATCTTCCCTGAGAACACATAGCACCTTTCTTTCCTGCTGAGCCTAATGTCTCTCTGGTCAAGCCTTCACTTTCTTTTGACAAGTTCTTTTATTTCTTTCTGTGTCAGTATTGTTTTCCCAGACCAGGCCCTCTGCTGTCTCTACTTGCCATTTCAGATTTCAGCTCTAGGCGATACCATTCAATCCCAAGGCTTTTTCTACCACCTCTCTCGGTGTCTTTTATCGTTATCACTCAGATCTCAAGACCTTTAGCCTTGAATGTTCCCTTGAACTCTAATCTAATTCTTTCTTGCCTAGCAGATGGTTCCATTTTGATAGATACCCCAAATTGCATGTGTCCTAATCCTCTTAACCCCCAGGACCTAGTATTTCTCTTGCCATCCCTGTCACACTTGGTGGCATTACTACTCAGTTGCCCAAGCTGACTCTCTTAGAGTCATCTTACGTGCTTTGCTATTGCTATGTCCCATATTCACCTGGTCACATTATCAATTCTTGCACTTAGACATCTCTGAAATTTTGCATTTATCCAGCTACACCTTAGTGTAGCACACAAGGACTTTCATAGGACAGCCCTTTCGGTCAGTTCCCATCACACCTTTTCCTAATGCCTTGTAAGCTTCAGCTGACTTGTCCTTCAAAAGCCTGGTTTGAAATCCCCTTTTCTATCACAGAGTGTGAAAGTATCTCTTTTACCCTCCAAGATTTAGCTCTTATGTGAAGCTTTCCATAGCTGCCCTAGGGTAGGTATCCTCTCTTTCCCTCGTGCTCTCAGAGCCCCCAGTTCATGTCTCCAGGACAACACATTTCCATGTATATAGTAATTTCCTTCTTACATGCTTTTCTTCCTCAGAGTGGGGATTGCTTCTTAATAAGGTTTGGCTCTCCTATGCCCTCACACAGTGCATCCAGCATGTAGCGCCTTACTTAGTATCTGGATATTTGGCCACTGCTGTCTTGCGGGGTCATAATGAGTTCTGATGTCTGGGAGAAGAAATTTTAAAATTCCAACAAAGTCCTTAAACTCAAATATTGACCCAGACATGAGCAATTTCCTTTTAAAATGCTAAGTAAATATTTTGTTATGGATTTGCTTCTGATTAAGTACAGTCCTATTTCTAAAATTTGCCTCTTATTTCTCTATAGTCACAGTATTTCTCCAAGGTTTCTGAAGAATAGAATTTTATTATGTTACATATCACCAGCTATGTATGCTGCTATTTATTTTTATCTAAATGCAAAGGTTCAGTTTGTCCTCGGGGAATCAAATTGTTTCTTCATTCTCATATTTCAGACTTTGATAAATCTTTAGTGTAAACCATGAATGACATCCCATATTTCTCCCTTCCCTCACCCCCATTTTTAAATTTTTTTTTTTAGAAGCTGAATAACATCAATGATATCCTGAAGTCAGTATTCTTGATCTTCCCACATTTTTGCCTGGGACGAGGGCTAATTGACATGGTGAAAAACCAGGCAATGGCTGATGCCCTGGAAAGGTTTGGTGAGTGACACAGTGGCTGCAGGATGCTTTAGTGGAGATGGCAGTTTGGAAAGGCCTTGATATCCGGCCTTTGTTTTTGGAAAGAGGCCAGTAACTGCATACAGGATGTCCCCTGCTCTCCCTAACCACTGGTCAGGCTCACAAGGGGTTATAGCATGGGCACTGTGACATAGCCATTTGTCTTTGCCTCTAATGGCATTGAGATAAGTGAGATAAAGAAAATGGCAATAAAGAAAATGCTGGCATTTTCTTGGACTGACTAGTTCATGCTTGTTTTTGTGTTTGTCAGGATCATTAGAAAAGTCAAAACACAACACCAAGAATTAGATATAGGGCAAAGAATCAGAAGGAAAGATGCAAACCTTGACTCTATTAGGCAAATCTTGGCCCTGTAGCTAAGATCACATAGTATCTTTTACACAGTTTATAAAAAGATAATTTATTGCAGTGCTTTCTACCTTTAGAATAGTTAAAAATATTTCTCTAATGATATTCCTCCAATCATTTATCCACTGGCTAATATAGCCAGATCAGCCATGTTAGTTTTTCAACTTGGAAGTACAAAAGAGATATATCAGAAATTTAAGGAATATCTATATAAAACCAGATGATTTAGTTGAGTTATTATATTACATTATATTCTACTGAAACAGGGTTTTTTTTTTTTGTATTTTTAGAGACAGGGTCTTGCTCCATCACCTAGGCTGGAGTGCAGTAGCTTGGTCATAGCTTCTGGGCTTAAGCAATCCTCCTACCTCAGCTTCCTAAGCGGTTAGGACCAGGCACACACAACCATGTCTAGCTAAGAGGGGCATTGTTTTAAAGTGCTTTCTAATATTTCTTATTGAAGCTTAGAATTTATTAAAATACAGACCCTAAAAATCATTTAGGGTCTGGATTGTTCACTTTTTATAAAAGGATTTTTGATATATCTCATTAAAAAAGAAATATTAGATATATTCAATGAAGTTGTAGATCTATTTTTTGTTTGCTCTGAAAAATTCTGATTGATATTTAATTCCTTAAATCAGACTTGAAAAGTGATCACCCATTTTGTTATTTTTTTTGGTCCTTGTCATGGGTGATAGCCGTTGGTGTTTGTAGGGAGATATGTAGACTTCTAAGAAGATGGGCCCAAATTTGAGGAAGGGCCTTGGTTTTTGATGCCTCCATTCTGACAGTTTCTCTGAATTTTGTCTACTAGGGGAGAATCGCTTTGTATCGCCATTATCTTGGGACTTGGTGGGACGCAACCTCTTTGCCATGGCCGTGGAAGGGGTGGTGTTCTTCCTCATTACTGTTCTGATCCAGTACAGATTCTTCATCAGGCCCAGGTAAATTTTTTCTTAGAAAACTCAGGGAGCACCTGGTTGAGGATTATAGAGGAGGTGTCCCAGGAAACACTTGCCAAAGGTGGCTGGATTGAACTGATTGAACATCAAACTCATTTTCCTAATGTGGACATGTCCCAACCCCTGGCCCCACCCATCCTGGAAATTGGAAATTGGCAAGTGGTTTATAAGACTGCTTTAGAGACTGGATCTTTGTTCTGAAAAATACTTTGAAGGGTTCATTTTTCTTAATTTCTTCCCTTTAAGACCTATAAATGCAAAGCTTCCTCCTCTGAATGATGAGGATGAGGATGTGAGGCGGGAAAGACAGAGAATTCTTGATGGTGGAGGCCAGAATGACATATTGGAAATCAAGGAGTTGACAAAGGTAAGACAGTGAATACAGGTTACGACAGCTTGTTTTGAGGCTTTTCAGCTATATGTTGGAAGCTAGCATTTTGCTGGCTTGCTTAAAAGAGCATGTTCCCTAAAATGTGCACCTGTACCAAGCTTCTGTCAATTTAATTTTGTTGGAAAAAAAAAAAACACAAACACCATGCACATGTCCTCATGGTAAAATGATGTTTTTCTTCTGGGTAGATGCTCAGTAGTGGGATTGGAGGATCAAATGGAAGGTTTCCTTTTAGCTCTTTGAGGATCCTCCATATTTTTCCCAAAATGATGTTACTAGTTTGCAATCCCAGCAACAGTGCATCAGTGTACCACCACCAGCATCTGCAGCCTAGGATCTTGTGATGTTTATCTTACTGGTGATGGGCGATATCTCAAAGTGGTTTTGATTTGCACTTCTCTGATGATCAGGGATGATAAACACTTTTTCATGTGTTTTATGGCCATTTGTCTTTGTACTCGAATATTTATAGCACCTCAATTCACAATTGCAAAGGTATGGAAGCAGCCCAAGTGCCCATCAACCGTTGAATGATTCAATAAACTGTGGTATATGTATACCATGGAATATTGTTCAACCATAAAAAAGATGGAGACTCTGCATCTATTGCATTTGCCTGGATGGATTTGGAGAACCTTCTCCTAAGTTTAAGTATCTCAAGAAGGAAAAAGCAGACATTCCATGTATTCAGTACTATCTGAAACTAATGGATCAACAACTATAGGCCCATAGGAGAGACAAACACAGTTAATTTCATGAAGGGAGGGGAGGAGCAGGATACAATGTAGGGGTATATGGCACAGTTCCTGGGTGAAGGACTCAACTACAACTTGGACTTTGGACTTTATCTTACCAACACAAATAATGTAACCTAACGGCATGTACCCTTATGCTAACCTGGAACAAAAATACTGTGAAAACTTAAATTTAAAAAATCCTATTGAGTATACTTTTGTAGTGTGAATTCCCATTCTGAAGTATACTTCTTTTGTATACTTATATTTGTTATTAAAACATACTAATTTTGTATATCTAGTCAGAACAGAAATAGTAGAGAGTAAATGGTTGCTTTTGAATTTCATAGTCCAAAAACCTGATCTATGGCCATTGCTCAGGAGAAGGGTCTGTTTCTGTCCCTCTTTGGATGCATTCTAGAATCCCCAAATTTCATGTTTGTGTAATCTGTACAATATTTGCAATATTTTGATTGCAAATTTCGACTCTGTGGAATTTAGTTTCTAAAATACATGTTTATATATAAATAAATGAAAAATTGTATGGATATTAATGGCTGATATATTTTTTACAAGACAGATTAAAAAATAAAGTCACTTTTATTTTGAGCTTCAGAGTTAGTCAGAAGTCAGTTGTACAGATGCAGACCAACGCTGTTAGCACATAAATATATGACTTAGTTTTATTGATGAGTCTTATTTTGTGGTGTGTATAATCCCCTCTTCTGCAGTTGCTTGAAGAGCTGTGAGTCACAGGGCCTCATGAATTTTTGCATTTTGTTTATTGCAGATATATAGAAGGAAGAGGAAGCCTGCTGTTGACAGGATTTGTGTGGGAATTCCTCCTGGTGAGGTAAAGACACTTTGTCTACACTGATTGTCCCTATTAATTCATACTCTATCTACCCATCAAACAACAATGTCTCCAAGAGGTGAAGTGGCTTTTAAAGCTTCTCTACTTAGGCCTGTGTGGAGCAATCAGTCACTGAGAGGATAGAGAACCTCCAAGTCAATAGAGAATAATCTTGGATAATCCCAGGCAGTTTAAGAAAAATGTGCTTGTGTGATCCATTTGAGATGATGATGAAATTCAGATAGATTTAGAAATACAGATTCTGGGGCGGTGCCTGTAGTTCAGTGGATAGGGCGTCAGCCCCATATACCAAGGGTGGCAGGTTCGAACCTGGTCCCGGCCAAACTGCAACAAAAAAATAGCCGGGCGTTCTGGTGGGCGCCTGTAGTCCTAGCTACTCGAGAGGCTGAGGCAAGAGAACTGCCTAAGCCCAGGAGTTGGAGGTTGCTGTGAGCTGTGATGCCACAGCACTCTACCAAGGGCAATAGAGTGAGACTCTGTCTCTAAAAAAAATAAATAAATAAAAATATTGATTCTTTCCTTTCTCATTCCTATTTGTGTTCTTTTTGCCCTTTAGCCAGAGGAGTTAGTGTTATTTGACTAGTTGGTTTTCAAAACTGTTTTTTACACATTAACTTTGGCCTTAACTTGGTGACTCAAATAATATTTACAAGTGTGCCCACACTTAAAATGGTTCCATTGCAAGATATATATTTAATTATCCATATGATGTCTTAAAACCAAGAAAATGGTTGATTCTTCATTGATATTTAAGAATGATGTTTTAGGATGATTTTATTAAAACTAAGCTGAAGTAGCTATCTTATAGGGGTTATTCATATTCAGATTTTAATAGTTTGCTTATACATTTTGCCTAATCTTGCCTTTTCAGTGCTTTGGACTCCTGGGAGTGAATGGGGCTGGGAAGTCATCAACTTTCAAGATGTTAACTGGAGATACCACTGTTACCAGAGGAGATGCTTTCCTTAACAAAAATAGGTGAGAAAAGAAGTGGCATGTATTTTGCTGCAAAGACCTTGTTTTTCATTTATTTAAAGAAATACATTATTATTTTTCTGATTATGGTGATATTATATATAGCTCATAAAAATACTGAACAAGAGTAACGTATAAAGAACAGAAAAATCATCCATAATTTCACTAATGAGAGATAACCAAAATTTAAATTTTCTTTCAGTGTCATTCTATCAGCAGCTTTATTCATGGTTAATTTGAAAACCATTTAATTTACTTGTTTTATGAGTACAATTAAGTGTTTTTTAGTAAATTTACAGAGCTGTGCAACTATCACTACAATCTAGTTTTAGAATTTTTCCATCACCCCAAATCTATCTTATATAAATATGCTGTAAAATTGAGATCATGCTATATATAGGTTTGAAGATTATTTTTTATTGTTTATGAGTGTATTATATTTCCTAATGGGTTACATATTCTAAGATGTAGAATTTCACCCTGCTACATAAAATTGCCCAATGTACATGTACATGTAATTTTTTAAGTCAGTTTCTTATAAATGTTGAACATTTGTCAGTTTTCTTTTTTCGCCATGTAAGTATGTCCTTGTATATATCTTTTGTTATTTCCTCAGGGAAAATTTCTATAAGGCAAAAGGGTATATACATGCCAGATTGTCCTCTCTAATGGGTATACAATTGATGGAGGCTCCATTAGGCCATTTCTGAAACTGCACTAAGCAATCTGATCTTTGGGGGCAGGTACAGCTACACATTAGACATATGCTAGACAGTGTTACACTAAGTACTCCAAGCAGGTGGGGCTTCTGTGGGTATTTTATATGGAGAGATGGTACAGGGCAGTGGCTTTCAAACCGACTATGACCTATCTAGGGAACACATTTTACATGTCAACCTAGCATCTACACACAGACACAAAAACACATGTAACTTAAAAGTTTCACAAAATAATACCTACTATTACTACTTGTAGTATACTCTGGTATTTCATATTCAACTCTAACCAGAGCCATTAAAAAAGTGCTGGTCATGACCCACTAAATTTATTTCACAACTCAGTAATGGGTGATGACTCACAATTTGAAAATACTGGACAGGGGGATAGATAATACAAATCTTAATTTAGTCATTGATCTCTCCCCTGTCTCATACCAGTTTCCTTTTTCTGTAGTAACATAAAAGAATAAGACATTCTGGGAGTAGCAGGCCTGAGGCTGCATAACTGCTCTTCCAGACTTCCCTAGCAGAAAGTTCTGGGGCATGTAGCAATGGCAGCATTCATTGGCCTAGACTAAGGTTTGTTGCAAGGACTGGTTGTAAGAACTGACTTGGGCAGTGTATCTGTGAGGCCCAGGCATAGAGTCCAGGAGCGGCTCAATCATAATTCTGGAAGTGGCTGACACTGGGGTATGAATTAGATAAGCAGAAAGGAATGAATGCTGCCAAAAGGCCAAGTTCATGGTTGTCCCAAGGTGATGCAAATACTTTCATGAGATGGAGCTGTAGATGCTGAGCTCTCACATCAGGAATTTTTAACTTGATTGGCTTCACAGAACCTAAAAGTTGCCCCCACCAATATATATAACATTGTGTTTGTAAGTGTAATTTTTTCTGTCACCAGATTTAGAGGGTCTATGATCAAAAAACCCTTAATAGCTAAAGGGCTGCCTAGGCTGGGTATTCAGTAGGACCAAGAGATCTGGAATATGTATGCTATGAACTGAGTCAGGTATGGGCAGCAAAAAGCAGGAGGAGCTCACAGCTAAAATTTTCTGAGCTGGAATGGCCATGAAGGAGACTTCATGGCACCTGGTACAAATGACTGCATCAGGTCAAGTCAGGATGGAGACTGAGTGTTAAAGGTTTGGTACAGTGTGTGACTGACTGAGGAGGTTGGTAAAGAATGTGCTGCAGTTGGCACGGGAATTCTGAAGTGGGAGAACCAGGTGCAAGGACCGGGCAGGCAGGAACCCTGACTGCCGGGAAGAGCTGGCAGCCTGAGGGCAGAAAGGCTGTTCCTTCAAGTCTCAGCAGGTATGTTGGTATCTTTGCTGTGCAAGGGCATACTGTACAGGCACAGTGGGCCAGGTCATCTGACAAGAATATCTGTAAATGCTTACAATCTGACGAGTTTTGTTGTCCTTTGCAGTATCTTATCAAACATCCAGGAAGTCCATCAGAACATGGGCTACTGCCCTCAGTTTGATGCTATCACGGAGCTGCTGACGGGGAGAGAACACGTGGAATTCTTTGCCCTTTTGAGGGGAGTCCCAGAGAAAGAAGTTGGCAAGGTAGTGTGGGTGCCAGAGCGTCAGCCTGCCTCCTTTGGCGTCCTGACAGTGTACCTTAGGGCTTTTCCACACAAGACATCAACTTTGGGCGGGGGGTGTTTTCCTCACCAGTGCAGCTGCTTTCAGGGTGGGAGCCCAGGGTGGTGGGAGGTGCAGGGCAGGGCTCACATGTGTGTGCTGTACGGACAGAGGGGTGAGGATGAAGTGGGGGGGTCATGTGAAGCCTTTCTTGCTGCTTGTGGTGTCTTGCCCATGCCCATTGCCAGGTCATGATTATAGAACCTTGTCCTACTCACTGAAAGAACTTTCATATCTCAGTGTAAGAAGAATGATCAAGCTAGACAAAAGTCAAGGTGCTTTTTACCGTTCTAGGTTGGTGAGTGGGCAATTCGGAAATTGGGCCTAGTGAAGTATGGAGAAAAATATGCCGGTAACTACAGTGGAGGCAACAAGCGCAAGCTGTCCACAGCCATGGCTTTGATCGGGGGACCTCCTGTGGTATTTCTGGTGAGTGTGACTGTGGATGCCACGCTGTTGTTCTGGCCTGAATGGAAAACCTGGCTGTATCCCAGGTGTGACAACTGGCTTCTTCCCCCAACAGGCACAGCAGAGTAGCTGTGGAGGAAAAGGGGCAGACTTCTCCCTCAGATACACTGAGGTGGCTCTGCCAAGCCCTCAGATGCTCCCAAATAGATCCTCAGGCACCTTGTTTCTGTGGCTCAGACAGCCCCAACACAAGTGTGACTGAGGCTGGCTGTGTGATGTGATTTTTCTCTGGAGCATTCTATCTCTGTGTTCATTCCCTGAAGACACAGCTTCAGAATCCACAAGGTTGCAATTTAGATCATAGTTCCTTACACACGAATAGATTGAAAAAAGAATAGTGGCCCTTGACCCATTGTCTTCTGTAGAGAAGAACAGTGATACGACTACAGGAAGAAGACTTGGGTTGAGGTTTAATGTTATCTGGATCATACAGGTCTAGAATTTGTTTCTCTAAGATTAGCCAGTGCAATAAATTTAACTGGATAAGTTGGACTGACTTCAGTAGAGGTCTTAGACAAAAAGTACTTTTAGGAAAAACAGTCAGGAAAACATGATTGAAACTAAATGGCTTTTTCCCTTTCTTATTTGGAGAAATTTATTTAATTGTATAAAAAGGCACTCAGAATATTTGAGTTTCTCCCTTTGGTGAGGCATTTATAAAAGTGATCTTGTTATAAATGAGTTTGAAACTTAATTCTGATTCTTTAGTCTATCAAGAAATAACTAGAATGGTGAGTTATTTAGGCTATTCTTAAGATGGTTCTGCATGTAAAAATAAGTATATCTTTGATTTTTTTTCCTCCGGCAAATAATAAGACTTATTTTATTTTAATTATAGGATGAACCCACCACAGGTATGGATCCCAAAGCCCGGCGATTCTTGTGGAATTGTGCCCTAAGTATTGTCAAGGAGGGAAGATCAGTAGTGCTTACATCTCACAGGTCTGTAGCAAAGTCTTGGCTTGGTTTCTACACAGTGGCCTTTTCAGTTTTCCAAGTAGTATACATGATCATTTTATAAAAATACAGAAAGGCAAAGATTAAAATGTTTATTACCATGTGGAGATAATTCATTGGGCTATGTATGATTGTAGAGTTTTCCTATGTAAACCTATATATGTGTGCGTATATACTTTTACAAACAAAAATGCAAGCATGGTATATATACTGCACTTTTTCACTTAACAATATGTTGTGAACATTATTCCAGGTCACTATATTTTTATGTGGATGGTATTTCATTATATACCCTACTTTATTTAACCATTCTCCTTTTTGTAGATAGTTGAATTGCTTCCAAATTGTTCACAATTATTTACAGCACTGAATTGATCACATCATCTATGTATCTATATGCCTTTACAATAGGATGCAATTTTCTAGGAAGCTGGGAATCTGTTCCTCTGAAAAGTCACAGCAATGTTCTGATGGTTATAGGAGCATCTTTCTAAGACTAAAATCTTGCTCTGTTTTCCCACAGTATGGAAGAATGTGAAGCTCTTTGCACTAGGATGGCAATTATGGTCAATGGAAGGTTCAGGTGTCTTGGCAGTGTCCAACATCTGAAAAATAGGTAACAAAGATAATATTTTTTTTTGGCGAGTACCTAGTGAGAAAACTTAGTATTTACTCTTTTGTGAGTGTATAAATGCTAACCCTAAAATAAAGGAAAGTAAAACTGAGCAAAATGGCAATAGTAGAAAGAATGAAGGCTTTAAAGTCAAATAGAGCTGCATTCAAATTGTCTCATTAAACATTTACTAGTTGTGTGACTCCTGGGAAGGTTACTTAACCTGGGAGTCAGTTTCCCAGAAATCTCTACCTGTTGGCCTTATTATATAGATGAAATGGAAAAAAAAACGTGCATGTGCCAGTATGGGTAAGAGCACAGGCTTTGGAGTCTAACACGAATGAGTTCCCATCCTGGCCTTACCACTTAAGAGCTTTGGGCCATGTGCAAACAACTAATTCCCTGGGCCTCAGTTTCTCTGGGACGTCTGTCAGACTTCATGGGTCCAGGTGAGGATTAAAGGAGATAATATATTTATGGCATGTGGCATGGGACTTCACATCTCAGGAACTTACTTCTGGGTCTGTCAAGGATCTCCCCTTTTTCATGGCACAAATTGGGTTATCAGGGTTAAATATTTTTTTGAGAAATTTCCTGGGGATCTTCCATTTGGATGTTTTCTCCTGCTTTCAGGTTTGGAGATGGCTATACAATAGTCGTACGAATAGCAGGGTCCAACCCTGACCTGAAGCCTGTCCAGGAGTTCTTTGGACTTGCCTTCCCAGGAAGTGTGCTAAAAGAGAAACACCGGAACATGCTGCAATACCAGCTTCCCTCATCATTATCTTCTCTGGCCAGGATATTCAGCATCCTTTCCCAGAGCAAAAAGCGACTCCACATAGAAGACTACTCTGTTTCTCAGACAACACTTGACCAAGTAAGCTTTAAGTGTCAAAACCAGATTTACTTGTCAGGGTGAGGATTCTCACCTACCCACTCCTGTCATGGGCCCAAGAGCAGTTTAGACTGTGCCTGGCAAGGTGTGGTGGCTTATGCCAATAATCCTAGCACTCTGGGAGGTCAAGGTAAGCGGATTGCTTGAGCTCAGGAGTTTGAGACCAGCCTACACAAGAGTGAGGCCCCTATCTCTATTAAAAATAGAAGAACTATCTAGGCGTTGAGGTGGGCATCTGTAGGCCCAACTACTCAGGAGGCTGAGGCAAGAGGATCACTTGATTCCATGGCACTTTACCCAGGGTGACAGAGTGAGACTCTGTCTCAAAAAAAAAATAAAAATAGACTATCTGTGCCTGAATTAATTCATGATATACTTTTATTAGCTATGCTTCTTACTAAACCTTACCTACCATATATTGGAGACCTATCATGGGCCAGGCATTTTTTTCAGATGCTTTATCTCATTTAAATAAGAAAAAACTACCAAACAGATCTTGGCACTTAGTAGGTATTCAGTAAATGTCTTCCTCCCTCTTCCCTTAATCAAGCCTCTATGCACCAAAGTAAACAGACAACTAGTTGGTGATGAGAGGGACAGTATGGAAGGTCATTTTTCAAGTATTCCCCTCTCCCTCACACACACAATTCTCTAATTAATCTACTTATGCAATTCTGTATTCTTCTGACTTAATTTCAACACCAGGAAATATGTAACTAGACTAATAAAAGAGCAAGTCAAGAATTGTTCATAGGGACGGCGCCTCTGGCTCAAAGGAGTAGGGGCGCTGGCCCCATATGCCAGAGGTGGTGGGTTTAAACCCAGCTCTGGCCAAAAACTGCAAAAAAAAAAAAAAAAAA
>NW_003852409.1:8865027-8884698 GCF_000181295.1 Otolemur garnettii | reverse complement strand
TTTTTTTTTTTTTTTAAACAGGTATTTGTGAACTTTGCCAAGGACCAAAGTGATGATGACCACTTAAAGGACCTGTCATTACACAAAAACCAGACAGTAGTAGATGTTGCAGTTCTCACATCTTTTCTACAGGATGAGAAAGTGAAAGAAAGTTATGTATGAAGAATCCTTTTTGTACAAGGTGGCTGAAAGTAAGGAGGAACTAGACCTTCCTTTGCACCATGTGAAGTGTTCCAAAGGAAAAAGGCAGAAGTCCTTGTGGGAAGAAATAAACTGGATACTGTACTGATACTGTTCAATGCAATGCAATTCAATGCAATGAAAACAAAATTCCATTACAGGGGCAGTGCCTTTGTAGCCTATGTCTCGTATGGCTCTCGAGTGAAAAAGACTTGAATTTAGTTTATTACTTTATACTATGTGAAACTCTAGTATGGAACCCAGTGGACATATGGGTTTCCAATGATACTTTTTTGTTCCTGTGTATTCTCAATGAGGTTGAAACAATAATTCATCAAGTAATCATGGCCAGTGATTATTTACCAAAATCAAAAGGCATGCACATCCTCCTTCATTAAACCATGCCACACCATGGGACTGGTTTTCCAGTGACACATCCATTGCTTGCAATGAGTGTGCCAGAATTACTAGTGCCAAGTTGCTCAGAAAATCTGAACACCATGGTGTGTCACACACACTTTTGGGAAAGCTGCTGTGCTCCAGAGTCTGTCGACATCCTTAAGTATCAGGTGACAAAATGGTGCCATGTATGGCTAAAGTCCTGCTTTGAGCTGCTTTGGTGTTGGTGACATGGAATATGTGGGACTCTCTAGACACAGGAAACTTGGTTCCACTGTTATATTGTCCTGTGTTTGTTTGGTCTATAGGGTCATGTTTTTCTGAGACTCCTAATATATGTAGATCCTAGTAGGCGGCAACCAAATTGCTGGGGCTACAAGCTGCTGCGGCCTGGGTGTGGGATTAAAGGGATGATGCATTCAAACCTGGGAAAACCTGTGCACATTTGTCCTGATTGTCTACTAACACGGTACACTGCATCTCGAGATCTTTTGTTACCTGACCCAAGCATAGTATTATTTCTTATTTTGAATTAACAAAGAAAATGAAAAGGTAAGAGTTGTAGTTTGACAAAAATCTTTGTACTTTTAATGTTATGTGGAATTTTAAGTACTATCAGTGACTTCTGAATCATTAGACTGGCCCCTTTCTGGAACCCAGTGGCATATAGTATGGCCACACTGCCTCAGTGACATTATTTTCTTGTATAAGATTGATCATCAGACTAGTGCCTACAAAACAATGTGATGGTCAAATCTTATGACATTTGAGTTTCTTTAAGATCACACAGAATACTTTTAATCTTAGTTCTTCAATCAAGTATTTTTTGAGTGTATGCTGTAGCTGAAAGACTGTGTGTGTATGAACATATGTGTGTATGGAGGGGGAAGAATTAAGTCTCAGATGTCCCGTGCCATGTTATTTGGCTAACTGGTTTACAAGTAATAGGTTTTTTTGTTGTGGTCGTGGGAGCCCACTGAAAGAATATTTGGTGGCTTTTTTTTTTTTTAATAGCAACAATGCAAAAGCCAAGAAAGTATAAGGGTCACAAAGCCAAACAATGAATTCTTTCATAGAGAAAACAGCTAGCTTGGAAATGTGTCAAACAATACAATGTGTGTTTTATGGCATTTTGTACATTCAAATAACTGGCTTTGCAGATGTAAGACATCCTGTTACATCTCTGACAATCTCAAATTTTTCATCTCTTCCATCACTAATTTGTGAAAAACATAAAAGGAACAAATGTTTCCACATGGAGTATTTTTCAGACTTTTTTAGCCCAGTCTGAAACAAAAATATAAGAGAACTACTATGTGGCAAAGTTCAAGTGATCTTTCAATATTATTACTCATTCTTTCAACTTTTTCCAAAATTTAAATATTAACACTAAAGGTGTAAGACTTCAGATCTATTTCAAATTAACCTATGTTCTAAATTTACAGAATGTTATATAAATTATTGTTTGAAAAGAAAGAAAATCACTGTTTGAGAGATCAATGTCAGTATTATTTTCTAAAATGATAATTAATGAAGGCACATTTCCAATGACTGGTGACATGAAATCATTATATTTTATTTTGTCTTCGAAGATACACAATTCATAGAATCGTTTATCCTTGTCTAATATTTTTCAAACTCAAGCTTCTCTTAGTTTTCTCATTTCCCTATAATCATCATGTTCTCATTCTTCATTATATTAAATCCATAAGCAACTCCTTCCTTTAATTACTCTGATTTTAAAGACATATTAAAAAAAATCAAAAGGCACTGTGAACTATTTTGAAATAATGCAACATTTCAATATAGAGTTAAAAGGAGCTCTTCTGAGGCTAGAAATAATCTGCAGTTACACATCAACTTCATTGTATTACCACTAACATTGTGTTACTTTTTTAGACTATCCAAATAATTTTTAAAACTTTCCTGTGTAAACTTAATTACGGTAGAAACTTTACCAACTCTATATTTAAGTAAAATTTCTATATGGTCCCTGTGGAAAAATGTAACTGTGAGTTTCAGAAATAATCAAAAGGCGTGTTCAAAGATTTCTGCTTCTGCATCTTCTGTACACCTTGGAAAACTTATTAACGACTGTGAATATGAAACATACAATGAAAATAACAAGCGCTCTATACATAAATGCCCAGCACAATTCATTGTTAAAAACAACCAAACCTCAGACTACTGTATTTCATTATCTGTACTGAAAGCATATGTTTTGTGACTATTAAATGTTGCACATCATTCATTCACTGTATAGTAATCATTGACTAAAGGGATTTCTCTATGTTTTTTTCATACGGTTGTATATATCAGGTAAATTTTTCCAAAGAGCCATGTGTCCTATAATACTGAACCACTTTGATATTGAGATATTAATTTGTATACTCTTGTTACAATTTACTAGTAATAATGTAATATTATAGTAATATTGCTCTAATTCTTTCCAAAATTATTGCATCCCTTTTTACAGAATGTTTATACTTCCATAAGTATTAGTATGCTATTATCCCTCCTTATACCTTACGATAAAGCTGTTTTTGTGCTTTTATCTATCATTGGCCCTCATTCCAAGCACTTTACGCTGTCTGTAATGAGATCTATTTTTTGCACTGGAATATCTGAGAATTGCAAAACTAAACAGACGTTTCACAATAGATTTCTAAGTTAAATCATTTTCATTAAAAGAAAAACAAAAAATATTTGTATTGTAAATAACTTTATATGAAGTATTAAAAGGCATATTTGTATGTTGTAATAAGTCACAAAATAAAGCTGTGACAGTTCTCTTGGTCTCGTCTATACAGTTTATTTTTGTGTGTTCATGGCACCACCTACTGTTACAGTGCTATAAAGCCATTATGGGAGTAAGAAATATCCACAGAGGGGAAGCCATTTGGATGAAAAGTAAAAATGTTAGGAAAGATTCAGATGTCCTATTAATCATAAAAGAGAACTGAGGAGACTACTTGAAAATAACAGTGTTTGGTACTTTTTCTTTTTTGTGACACAGAGTCTTGCTATGTCACCCTCGGTAGAGTGCAGTGGCGTCACAGCTCACAGCAACCTCAAACTCTTGGGCTTAAGTGAGCCTCTTGCCTCAGCCTCCCAAGTAGCTGGGACTACAGGCGCCCACCACAGCACCAGGCTATTTTTTTGTTGCAGTTGTCATTGTTTTTTTAATTGGCCCGGGCTGGGTTCGAACCCCCAGCCTCAGTGTATGTGGCTGGCACCCTCCCCACCGAGCTAGGAGCACTGGCCTAGTGTTTGGTACTTTCACGTAAGTTAAGATACTAACTGGTATTAAATAAGTGTAAGAGGATTTTGGATAAACTTATCTGCTTAATGGTTATGAACCTGCATTGAGATCTCTGAAAATACTCTAAGTAAGCTTATTTAGTAAAAAATTCACTTGATATACAAAGGCAGCCTTTTATCAACATAAAAGGACACGGTGTGGCAAGTAGACCGGCCAGCCAAGGACTGGCAATGTTGGCAAGTGTGAACATGCAGGAAAAGTAGCATGTGTGGGAAGAGAAATGATACTACTATGAGCTATGCCTTCCCTTTGTCCAGTAGTAAGTACTGTGTAGACAAGGAGTAGTGAGTGGTATGATGAGACAATGTGGATGTATTTTTTATAGCTCATTAAAAGTCAAAATCTCAAAAAACGTATCTGCTTATCTCGGCACTTGAAGAACCTCTGTCATTCCTTTTTAGGCAGTGCGAAGAGTCTGGCTCTAATTGTGACTTCTTGGGTACGGCTGTGATGAATGTGTAGTGAGCAGTCCTTTTTCCGTGGCACAGGTCTGGACATGCTGGGCAGAGGAACACAGCTTCAAATGAGCCACGATGCCCACTCAGCATCTGCATTGCTACTTCATCCTCCTGTCTGAAGTTCACATTATAGTGACTTAAAGGATAGAAATTGTTTTTGTTTTTTAATTGTGTAAAAAAGGAGAAGAAAAACTTCACTCAAAAATAAAAAAGTAGGTAATTTGATGAAAATAGGTTACTGATGAGTCTTGACCAAAGCATTCTTCTGTTAGAGAAAACTCATATTAACTTTTCCAGATTCAAAAAACTCTGGATCTATTGTGATGCTCATGTATATGTTAAGTATGGAAAAGCTCAAGTATTTGCTGTGTTATCGGGCATGTCATTTAATCCCCAACACCTGCTCTGTGAGGAAATGAGCGCCATTTTACCTATGAGCAAATTGTTGCTCAGGGGATGAGGAAGGTGTCCAAAGGTATAAGCACAGTTAAGTGGCGGAGGGTTCTATTTGTCTAACTTAGGTATCAGGTTAAAATCATCTTGGCATCATTATATATTAATTTAACAAACATTTTAAAAACTTTATTGTATACCAAATAGTTTTCTAGGTTCTGGGGATACAATATTGAAGAAAACAGAATTCCTGCTCTAGTGAACTTATAATTCAGTGGAGAAAGAGAATGGATGTGTAGACAAACCAGTCTAATGCATTTAGATGGCAATAAGTGCTGGGAAGAAAACAATAGGATAACTACGGACAGGAGTTAGAGATGGCCTGTCTGAGGGGTGATTGATACAGATGCTCAGAACCAAATAAAATGAGCAGGAACAACATTCAAAAGTGGGTGAGAAGAAAATTCCTGGGAGAAAGAAAATGTATGGCAAAAGCCCAGACAGGGGGAAAGTCTTGTAAGTTAAGAGGAACGGCTGCACCAGTGTCCCTGGAACAGGGTGAGAAGGGAGAAACAAAGGTAGGGATTAGAATTAGAGCGAAGGCAGGGACCAAATCCCCCAGCCAAATTCGTTAAGGTGTTTGGATTTCATTGTTAGTGCAATGAGAAGCCACTGGAGAGTTTAAAACAGGGCAGTGGTGTGATCTTATGTGTTTCAGAAAGAATGCTGCCTACTGGGAAGAAAGCACAGTCGGGAGGCTAAGGGCTGATGGGATTTTGGACTATGGTGACAGCAACATACAGGGAGGAAAGTTATCACTCTGTATCACCCATCTTGGAGACAGAGCCAGGACTTGCGGACGGGCTGTATGTAGATGAGGGAAAAAGAATATCAAAGAGACTTCTAGATAGATGATAATGTTAGAAGTGCATTGGTATTTCACTCAGGAGTTCAGGGGCAACAAGAGAAAAGAAGACAAAAATGTGCAAATCATCAGTATACATACATGTAGTGTTTAAGCCATGGGACTGAATAAGCTTACCCAGAGAGAGTGAAGACAGAGAACATTCTCCAGCATGAGATCCTGTGATACGTAGAAGAGAAGCCAGCAAGAACAACAGAGAGGGATGGCCAGTGAGGAAAAGGAAAATCTACAGAGTGTGATGCTATCCACTGAAGCACAGAGAATGAAGAGCTTCAGGAGGCAGAAGTTGTCAGCCACGTCCAGAGCGACAGTGAGGCAAAGGCAGGGATGGCCACTCAATCTGATGAGACAGAGGCCCTTGGTGACCTTCCTAAGAGTCATTTTAGCAGAATGATGAGGGTGCAGACCTAATGGGAATGGATTTGGGGAAGAATGAAGTATAGAAGGGGAAATAGCATGTTATATACAAATCTGTGGTGGTGGTGGTAGGGTTGCTTTGAAGGGAAACAAAAGACAGAACAATAGCTGGATTACAAAGCTTTCACTCAGATTCTTATCTGTTAGTAGGTATCATCTCACCTTTCCTTTCTTGTATTTGTTTTGTTTTTAATTCTTCAGGCATGTCTTCTGTCAGAAGCTTTACAATACTCTGGCTTGCCCTTTCAAAGTGTAAAAGCCATGATACAAAATTTTTATTTCTCCCAATCAGCTATCAAAAAGCTCATTCTGTCAAATGCCCAAACTCCCTTTACTGCAGGGTCCTGAGCCAACTAGTCATCACTAAAGAAAATAAACCACTTTCTCCTCCTGGGATAGGGAAGACGCTCAGCAGGAGGACATAGGTCAAAGAAGATATGAAAGAGTACTTAGTAATTCTTCCAGCATACTACAGGGTCATACCCCTTTGGTGACTTGAGAGTGCCACAACTTCACTTGCCACCATAGTCAGGTTCTGAGGGCTTGCTCAATAGGTTAAGAGCTAGTTCTGAGAATGAAGTCCAGAGCTTGTGCCTACCAGTGGTGTGGGTGGAACCAGACCTGATAGGGCATATGTATCTGTTTTCTCTTCCTGGAGATACAATTCAGATCCCTTCATAGTCTGTGGTAGCAACTTATAACCAACAGGCAAAAATGTTATTTCTATTTATTGATAGCACCCATAGCGAGAACTTACACTGAGTCATTCACCATATCTTCCAAGGATACTTTCCAAATGCACTAGTGAGGTACCACTAGTAACAGTCATGAACCTACTAATGCTGGCTCAATATGAGATGTGGAGGAATGATGGCCTTCTTCTTTTTTTTTTTTTTCCAGATCTTTAACTTCTCATATGTTAATTCAATCAACAAATACTTAGTGATGACTTACCATATACTGGTGATACTGTCATGGAATTTAGTTTTTAGTGGGAAGATACATACAATAACAAATCATATGTAAGTGAAAAGTTAGTTTTAGTTATAAGTGACATGAAGAAAATTAACGTAGGGGAGAGGGATGGTGTCTCAGTTCAGGTTGCTATAACAAGACTACTACAGACTGAGCGGCTTGAACAATAAGCATTTATTTCTCATGTAGTCTTGAAGGCTGAGAAGTCAGAGATCAGGATCTCTTTCCAGTTTCCTCACATGGTACAGAGAACGCAGGAGAGAGCGCGAGCCCACACATGACAGAGAGTGGGAGGGAGAATGAGCCCACACATGAGAGAGAGCCCACACATGAGAGAGAACACATGGGCACGGACTCAGGACTCTTTATCCCAATTAAGGCACCAACTCTATCATGGGGACTCTGTGGCCATGACCTCATCTAAGCCTAATCACTTCCCACCTCCAAATACTATCACACTAGGTATTAAGGCTTCAACATAATGAATTTTGAGAGAACAAAAATATTCAGTCCATAGCAGTTAGGGACCACTGTGGGGAAGGCTTGTGATTTTAAGTTGGCCTCATAGAGGTAAAGACCTCAAGGAGGTATGGGAGTGAGCTGGGCAGATGCATACCTGGGGAAGAGCATTTCAGGAAGGGAGAATAGACCCACAGGTAAGAGCATGTTTAGCAGGACCAGAGAAAAACCTCTTGGGTCAGGTCTGGAGCTGAGGGAGAAGAGCAAATGTGGTAAAAAAAATAACACAATGACACATCATGTATAGGTGGGTAGGTCTCAGGTAATGGCTTGGATAATTACTCTGAATAAGGTGGAAAGTTATAGGAAGGGTTGAGCAGAGGAGTGATATGATGTGGCTTATGTTTTAGATTATTCTGGCTGCTGTGTTGACGGTAGAGCGGGATGAAAGCAGGAAGGCAAGGACAGGGGATCAATTAACAGCCATTCCTCAAAATCCAGATGATGACTGACATGAGCCAAGATGGTTGTTGTAGGGATGTGAAGTGGTCAAATTCTGGATATTTGGCATATGCTGACAGATACACAAACGTGAGAGAAAAAAGGCATCAGGAATGACTCTGAGGTTTGTGGCTTGAGCAAACCGAAAGCTGAAGTTGCCATGGACTGAGATAGTTTCTGGGTAACGATCAAGAACCCAATTTTGGACATGTGAGGTGTGAGATTTCTAACAGACATTCAGGTGGAGATGTTGAGAATATAATAGGATAAAATGAGCCTAGAATTCAGAGAAAAGGCATGGTATCCGCACACAGATAGCATCTGAAGCCACAGGATTGAGGGAGATGACGTAGGGAGTGAGTGTCAATAATAAAGAAAAGAGGTCCAAGGAATCCTCCCTGCAATATCCAACGATAGATGTCAAGGAAACAAGGTGAAGGCCAGACAGCTAACGACGAAAATAAGCTTCTGCAGGGTTTTGAGAGGGAATTGTTTCAGAAGAAGGGAGAGGTCAGCTGCTAACAGTTCAAGTGAAATGAGGACTTGGAAATGAGTCTGACAAGAACAATTTGGCTGGCATGGTGATTAGAAAACGTTTATGAGATAATATGAGGAGAGAAAATGGAGATAGGAAATATGAACTACTCTTCTAAGTCATATTGTAAAGGGAAAAAAGGGGTGAGAAGTTTTTATTCTTTTAAAAGATGGCAGGGAAAACAATAGCATATTGGTAAGCTGAGGAGAAGGATCCAGTTGCGAGAGAAAGCTGCGGAGCCACAGCCTTCAGGAAGGAGCGTCCGGTAGAGGTGAGTGGATCATTCACCCACAGTAAGAGGACAGAGGGTAGGCCTTACCGAGATGATGCCTTGGACCTCTTTCCTTTTCTATTTACACTCACTCCCTACATCATGTGCCTCAGTCTTGTGGTTTCAGACGCTATGGGCTAGGATGCAGAAAGCAGGTGGATAAGAGGTGGGAGCTTGTGCAAAGTCTCTTCTGACAGTTTTATTTTCTCAGTGATGTAAAAGGAAAAGACCTCAGCTAAATGAATATGGGAGGGCAGGTGTTGAGTCATTTAAAAGAATGGAAGAATGAATGAACTAGAGAAAAACAGAATGCTATGATACGAACCTGTGAATTACTTTCCTCTTCCAATTAGACCTCCTGGAAGGCAAATCTCTGTCATAAGTTTTAGAAAACATCAAGTTCCACTTGGAGTTAAGTATGAAGAAGAAGGTACAGAACTTAATCCAAGTAATCCTATTTTGGCCCAAACGAGGGAAGCCCTTAAGATAACTCTGAGTGTATGCATGAAAGAGATCAAAACGCCAGCCCTCCCCTTAGCCTGTACATACTGGAGAATCAAACATAATTGATGTTCATAACCCTAAAATACTACAACATTCTGAAATATAATATTAAATGATCTTCTGTAGTATTTGTTAACTTTTTTTTTTTTTTTTTTGAGACAAGAGTCTCGCTAAAACTCAAACTCAAACCCCTGGGCTTAAGTGATTCTCTTGCCTCAGCCTCCCAAGTAGCTGGGACTACAGGCACCCGCCAAAACACCAGGCTATTTTTGTTACAGTTGTCACTGTTGTTTAGCTAGCCCAGGCTGTGTTCGAACCTGCCAGCCTTGGTGTATGTGGTTGACGCCATAACCACTGTGCATCAGGTGCTGAGCCAATATTTGTTAACTTTTAAATGTTAATTTAGTGCAATTTTAACTTTTAAATAGGTAATTTATTTTATATATATGCATATATACATATATATAATAAATATATATATGGAGTACACACTGAGTCCCCAACTATTTCACAACTATGTGAGATATCTTGGGTGGTGCCTGTGGCTCAGTGGATAGGGCACCGGCCCCATATACCGAGGGTGGAGGTTTTGAACCTGGCCCTGGCCAGCTAAAACAGCAGTGGCGAGGCAGAGTTAAGTTGGGAACTCGCTTTGCCTTGGAGATTTCTGCAAGCTACTACCCCTACCCTGTGAGGTCCTGATCCTAAACTGACTTCATACTACTTCTCCAGCAAGCACTGATGAGATCACGGATATAGTCATTAGGTGAATACTCAATCTACGGGAGTTCCTACTACTTTCTTTCTTTTTTTTTTTTTTAGAGACAGAGTCTCACTTTATTGCCCTTGGTAGAGTGCTGTTGAGTCACAGCTCACAGCAACCTCCAACTCCTGGACACAGGCGATTCTCCTGCCTCAGCCTCCTCAGTAGCTGGGACTACAGGTGCCCACCATAACACCCAGCTATTTTTTGTTGCAGTTTGCCCGGGGCTGGGTTTGAACCAGCCACCCTCGGTATATGGGGCAGTGCCCTACTCACTTAGACTCAGGTGCTGCCCCCTACTACTTTCTAACACTGAAACAAATGGTGTAACTTTAATTTACAGATCAGTAAATTGAAATTGTTTATATTTATAGAGTGATTTTGCTTAGTTAGTAAAAATGACTCCATTCCTGTAACCTAGTAGAAAGATAAACTATTGTGTAATGTAATCTTACTATTTTTAATTCATCTGATTTTTCTCTATTAATTTATGCATTTCTTCATTGTTTACATGGTAATATTCAAAGATAGGTTGCCAGATAACTTGTAGTTTTGTACTTTTTGTAGATTCTACATATTGGCTAGGAATATTTTTTTCTCTCTTTTTTTTTCTTTTGAGACAGAGTCTCATATGTTACCCTTGGTAGAGTGCCATAGTGTCACAGCTCACAGCAATCTCAAACTCTTGGGTTTAAGTGATTTTCTTGCCTCAGCCTCCCAAGTAGCTAGCTGGGACTACAGGCACCTGCCACAACAACTATCTATATGTTTTTTCCGTTCTTGTCATTGTTATTTCAGCAGGCCTGGGATGGCCCAAACTACTGAGCTACAGGCATGGAGCCTGGCTAGGAACATTTTATTGTATAAATAGGTCATGCATGCATTACATACTACTTTATAAGTGGTGCTTCATGTACACATAGAAGAGATATGCAAATAGCTGATAACTTTATTAGGAAAATATTGCTCTTGACAGTGGCAATATTGTCCCTTTAGAAGCTTCCATTTACTGACTTAAATTCTAAAGAATAGGTAAATGTTTAGGCATTGAAAATATGACACTGGTGATCAGGAAAGAACCTCTGTAATGAGAATGCTATCTGTATTTATCTACTATAGAAGTTAAAGACCCCAATATTTTTTACAATGAATTTTAATACATGATAGTTATAATTTTTTTCACAATGTGAAAGAATGCCTTGTATTTTTCAAAGACCTGGACAATATTACTATTTCCAATTGGGTATTTACTAGTCTGTTGTGGAGAGCAGGTCATGAGGTTTCAGGGTCTCCCACAACTTGGGAAACATTCAGGGGACAACCTCCAGGCTGCCTCTTCCTTCAAGAACAACATGTTTTTCTTCAACTTGTTTTTCATCCTCTCCCAGGAAGCTTTTACCTTTTACCTCACTCTATAGAAGTCTTGTGATGAAACAGATAATTGTAATGGAATAGATTGTTTTTTATTAACTTGTTTGTAACCTTTTTCCTAGGAGGTACACAACCCCACAAAGTTGAAGACATTTTTCCTTGGTTCCACTGTCTCTGGACAACAGCTGTAACTTTCCCTATATAATAAAGCTGATTTCTTTGCTTGAGGCTGATGATGAGCATGGCTGCACCTGTCCTCCCAATCCTATATTTATCTTTGTCTTTTTCTTCTTATTTTCCCACCACTCCCACTTTACTTTTTCTCCATTGAGCAGACTCTGGATAGTCTGTTTCAAAGCAGGATATAGATAATAAAGATAGAACAGATTCAACAGCTTAGGGTATTTATCTAAAAATAGACTGGCTGAAGTATGATCCAAACCTACAAAGTTCATTTTAGTACCTTGTACTCAAAAGTTGATTTGCGAGGGAATCTGTTAGAGCCAATGAAAGACATCAAAGTAGAAAAACTTTTTTATAAATGTGTTGTGTATACATTTTTCTTATTTATTTTTATCAATGGGTTTGCAGGAAAGGCATTTTCTAGATCATGAGTGAGACACAGAAGGCATATAGACGAGTGGCATTCTCTACATTATACTACATTTCATAAATTTGTTTATTTTTGTGAAATATTCACTGGATATTGGACAAGGATGTTGCAGTAAGCATCATATCTTTGAGTTGATTGATACACAGTTCTGGGAAGAAGAAATGTACCAGAAAATAATTGGTGATTGCATTAAATTATTGTTTAAAACATAAACAAACAAACAAACAAACAAAAAACGAGCAGTGGCAACTGCAACAAAAATAGCCAGGTGTTGTGGCGGGCACCTGTAGTCCCAGCTACTCCGGGGAGGCTGAAGCAAGACAATCGCTTAAGCCCAAGAGTTGGAGGCTGTGACGCTATGGCACCCTACCAAGGGCTACAGAGTGAGACTGTCTCAAAAAAAAAAAAAAAAAAAAGTGACATGTCTTAGGATTCTTTATACTCTGCACAGAAAAGACCACTGAGGCATATGCTTGTTTAAGCTGCCACTGCCTGCCTTTCTCTCAATGCATAATAATATCTTACATTGTATAATGGTCCAGATAAATTACAGATCCCTTGGGGTCTGATAAATGAGAGAAAACTGTATTTTCTGTTTTCCAAATTTCTCTTAGACAGCTAATTCATAATTTACTATTTTATAGCTATATCATGTTTCAGAAATATAAAATGATGTAGCTGTAAATATAGACTATAAAGAGATCTTGGACTACCAAACTTGGTTTTAGAAGGTAAGTAAGATGGAAATTAAAGATGTTCAAAGAAAACACGCTAAAGAATCTGTGGCAGTACTAAAGAAACTTTCCCATCGAGTGTTAGTGAGCTATTTTCTTGATGTAACTTAATAGTCACTATAAAATTGGTAAATTATTACTGTGTCACTATCCTATAACCACACCATAGAAACTCCAGAAAACGATATAAATATAAAATGCAAATTAAATAATCAGAATGGATATATAGGCTTTTATTAGGACAAGCATTTCCATTATCATAAAAGTTTCTTTAAAACAAATAGATGTCTTAAGATCTTTTCTAGTGATCCAAAATGAAGTAAAAATTAGTAAAATTAATTATAAAAGAACACATTTCAGTATGTAAACCTTCAGTATGTAAGACCTTCAGTCTTCTCTACATTTTTACTGCCACGATCTATACATTATTTTCTAAGTTAGAGTGACTAATAATTAATGTGAAAACCATAATTATTACAGATGACACAGATGAAATTATACTTTTCCAAAGGAAAGAAATATATTTGATCTAATATTTTTATAAATCCCATTTGATATGAAAAATAAACTTTATTGGGAAAAAATTTTTAATCTCAGAAAAAACACTTGATAAAAAGATAAATATTATATATGTATATAAATAATTTAAAAATATTGTCAGGCAAGAAAATGTAAAATCATTATTCGAATATAAGAAAATTCTATAAAGCAAAGGATTTCAAAATACAGGAGAAGAGAAATTCTGAAACCAATGAAAAACCAAGATCATGAAGTAGTGACAGCTATTGCTAATGTACAATAGATACTGACATGTCCCCAGGAAGATGCACAGACCTATTTCCTGAAGGGGTAGTGACAAAAGACAGATTGGCTTTCAAAAATGCAAGAAACATAGTCAATTAACTTACCACCTCCTTCAGATAAAAGTGAGAATTTGCTGGGAGAATTTAAGCCCTGTTAGCAGATACATCTTACGCCAGTTAATGAAATGCTTGGTATTTCAGTAGATAGCTATTTCAATGGTGAAAATGACACAGGAATCAGAAGCATATTCTGCTGGGACACTAGGTAGTTGACACTTTCTCGAACTGGAAAAACAATTCATAAGAAGTCATATAGAGAGAGTTACTGACTGAATCAAATTTGTTCTAAAAATAATTCATGCTTAGTGAAAAGCTTACCAGCCGCCACAACTCTGGGATCCTCATGAGACTGATGTCTGCCAGCTGCTCGACTGTCTGCACTCTCATTCCACCAAAGAACGTACACTGTGGGAATAAACAGAAAATAGTTTCTAAAGAAGATGACATTAACAAATAGGAAATACTGAACAATGAATCAGAAATGTTGTCCTTTTCTTTAAGACAGTGATGCATCAAAAGGGTAAAACTAAATATGTTAGTGATAGGATTTTGGAGGGGTCAGACATTTGAGAGAGAAATTTATAAATTAATTAATCAAACTGGAAACAGAAGACTAAAGATAAGTAAAGTAACATAGCTAAAGGCACAATTATGACCAGACCTAGGTTTCACCACTTCCTACCACATTTAATTTTATTTAAAAAAAATTATAAAAAGTTAGATAAACTGTAAATTTAGATACAAAGAAAAAACTGAAATTAGCATGTTAATTTCCTAGATAAATCTCTATTAATGTATAGTATATCTACTTATCTAAAATGAGTAAGCCAAATTAGGGTCTTATAATATATTCTGCTTAGAAATGGGTCTTTAAAAAAATCAATAATATGAGAATTTTCCATGTCAATGCTATTAATTTTAATGGCTATATGAATTCCTTCTTATCTATATAACAACTTTTTATCCCAACCCTTTATTGTTGAATTTTCAAATTATTCCCAATATTGTAGTATTCTATAAAATACTGAAATAAATGTTTTATACATAACTATAAGTTTTCTTATAATTAAAATTTACTATGTTAGCTACATAGATTTTGGAAAACACAGATAAATAAAAGGAGAGTAAGAAGCATTTCTAATCTTATCCCCCTAAATAACCACTTTTCTATATTGATATCTCTTTTTCCATATTTATATGTGTATTTTCATATATGTTTATATATTTATAATGTACACACGGCAAGTATAGTTTATGCTTATATAAGATGCATTGATATATACGATATGTATGTCTACTTGTACGTTTACATAGAGTCACACCACGTTGTTTCCAGTGCTTTCTTATTGTAAACAAAGTTGACCTAACCTTCATTAAAGCAGCACCCACATTTACACCTACAGTGACTACTACTAACATTTATTGAGTGCTTAAACTATGTGCCATCCTGGTTTTAAGTGTTGTTCATGTATTAACTCATTTTTGTCTTCCTAATAATCTATGTGGTAGGTTATCACAGTCATGATTTTATAAATGAGGAAATTAAGGTACAGTGAAATAAGGTAATTTGCTCAAGGCCACAAAGTTAGTGAATGATAAAGATGGGATTTGACCTGGCAGTGTGGATCTGATTATTTCCTTAATATAAACTCCTAAGATTCAGATTGAGAGAACTAAAGGAATAGATACTGTGCTCCAGAAAAGATGTTATACTCAGATTATCATTCTCCTACTATGCTAAGAATGAATTTAACATTGAAAAGTATGTGTAACCCATTTTTAGTAGCTTTTTCTTATAAAAGTTATGCATGTCCAGTATAGAAGATTTAACAGAGACTTTAAAAACAAGCAACTTTAATCTTATCATTTAAATATGACTACTATGTATTTCATGTCCTTTTAAACGTCTTTACTATATAACTAAACATACCCATGGAAATGCATATCCATGCATATTTCCTAGAAGCAATACTCTTAAAGACAAAAAAAAAAATTTAGGCCTCTTATTTATATTGCTGAATTTTTGGAAAAAAATTATGCCAACATAACCTATACATGGTGTATTAATACTTGATTTTTCCCTTATCTAACTACATGTCTTTGCTAGGTAAAAAATCAGATTTTATTATTGTTTTAATTTGTATCTTCTTTAAAATATATTTATCAGCCATCTCTTTATTTACCTTTGTAAATGTTTTTGATTTAAGACATGCAGAACATTTGAGCCTTTGTATAATAAAATTATCAATTAATTTTTTCCCTTCATAGTTTCTTCATAACTTTTTGGCTTAGAAATATAGTCCCCATCCATATTATTAAAAAAATTCATCTATATGGATATGTGAATTAATAATTCATCTGTTAACTTATCTAATGATTCATCCATTTATTAAATCTATGACTTCCTTTTTTATATTAAATCTATTTGACTTTTATTTTAGCATATGGTATAAGACAGACATCTAATAATTGTCATAAATTTTTTCTTCCTCATTTATTTTCTAACTTGAAAAAAATTTTTTTGTATGTCTTGATTATTTTCTTTGGTAATAACTAGTTGTTTAGTATGTGGGTAAAGATTAGGAACTCAGCTTTGAATGTTTGGTTTGAGATGTCCATTGAATGTTCAACTAGGGAAGTTGAGGAGGCAATTGGATATAGAGTGTTTTAAGTATTTGATTAGCAATTCTTAATGATTTAGCCTTCCTGACAAACTTTATACAAATTTCTAAAATTTGCTATAAAAGTTAAATGTCTCAAATCGATATTTTGTTAAATAAAGCCATTCTGTTGGTCAGTCTATCAATCATGCTATATATGTATCTATCTAACATGCTATCTAACTTGCTAGAGTGCTAAGAAGTCATTATATCAACTGTGAAAAGGCATTGTTTCTAGCCTGTTTTTGTCTAATAACATTTTGTTCTTTGTATTCCTATGTCATTACATCAAAGACCAAAATGTTAGCAGTATTATCTTGAAGTATTAGAAAATGAGTTACCTTTTTTTCCTTTGGGCTTGTCCACATTTTTAGCATTTGAAAAAAATACACATTAAATTTTCATTCAGAAACAATTTCTCTACTCTAAATAATATTATTTTAAAAAATCAATAAAAGTATATTTAGAGGATAAAAGATGAATGGAGTATTTCTTGAGGATCTTCCAGTTTTTAAATTTTATAATTTTGTTACACAAATGGAAAGCAGCAGTTCAGCATTTGAAAAAGGTTCCATAAAGTATTCATATTCTAAAAAAGTAAGAAGCAAAGCAGTTTTTACAAATTTTAAAATTCTAAACTAAAAATCTGGAAATAAAAATTAAAATAGACACCATAATGAAAAGAGAGACAAAGTGACCCAAGAAACTTAGTAGTTTTCTAGACGAAATGAGTAACTATACCTCTGTTGAGTTCTCCATATTCTGTGTGGAAAACGCCAACTAGTTTTGTGTAGCCTAGATTGACATGGGCATTAATTGCCCTTTTAAATGCATCACCCCACAGAGCTGGCCCACCAGGTTTCATCTGAAAAATAGCCAGTTCATAGACTCCTAGAGTAGGGAGAAAAATAATTATTTCACAGAACATACTTAAGACATTTCTAATCAGGTTTGCTCAGTTCTAGTAGAAGGTTAACCAACGTATTCATATTCAGAGGATAATTCATGTATACATATTTGTATAGTCATATTTATTAATTCTCTGCATTAGTTTTCCTTGTTTTTATGTTTAAAAAGACCTTGATCATGTTTAAGGGTCAGTTGTTAAGCTTAATAATAAAGAAGAAAAGAAAAAAGGATTAGAAGGTATATATAAACTACCTTCTCTAATGTTTTTAATCTGTAAAATTTGTTGATAAAACAAATACTGAGACTCCATAATAAAACAGGATTATTGAGCTGCCCAAGTCTGCACCTGTATAAAAGTAAAGAACAGCAGTATTTTCTGATTGCCTGCATTTCCCTCTTCCTTTGAATTTTGAGAGGAAATACTTTTTTCTTGTATAACTTCCCCATATAAGATTCCATTTCTAACAAAAACAGCAAGCAAAAAGATGACCTGAAGTCATGTCTGAGCTTCTGAAGAAAGAAAGAAAACCCTGAAGGAGGTGGCTTTATTGCTCCTAAATTTCCAGATAAAAGCTTGAAAAGCATTTTAGCTTCTGGTCAGAAGGGTGGGGTGTGGGGAAAGAAAGAAACTTGAACAAGGTTAGATTAGATTCGATTTGTTTAAGAAAAAGGAAAAAAGTACAGTTACTAAGGAACTAGGCACAACATAGAGGAAGAGAACTCACATTTGACACTGTCTGAGAGGCCAGCTACTTTACTTAGATAGCACAAAAAGCTTAGGGGAGTTTCAAGTGTGTTAGGATCCAAATAAAACTTTCCAAATCTCTTATAATTTAACAAAATTGAGTTCATGGGAGAAATAAAATAAGATTTAAATTAGTTTATGCTTTTCTAATCTGACCTGTGTTTAAAATCAGATTGAGGCAGTTATTTTCGTAAGTGAGAAGCAAGAAATAAAATCAGCAAGAAGACAAATCCGAAGGAATTATTTTTCATACGGAAAAACAAGAAACAGGAAGGTATAAGAGTTAGAGTAGAATAATACAGCTTAAGAGTTCAAGTTAATTTATTCTCCCAGTCAAATCTTACAGGCAAAGATGTACTTAATGATCTAAGATTAGATGAAATTTGGGAAAAATACTTGCATATTTAAAAATTTATTACAATTTTAAACTGTAGCATAATTTCTTTTGCAGTTTTTGGCCAGGGCTGGGTTTGAACCCACCACCTCTGGTATATGGGGCTGGCACCCTACTCCTTGAGCCAAGGTGCTGCCAACTGTAGCATAATTTAATAAACTCTCCTTTACCTACCTAAACCTGTTTTCCTTTCTCCTAATACCCACTTTTCCACCTTTACTAACCCTGTCAACTTTTTATACAACATAGCTAAACTTTAAGAGTCAGTCAGATTCCAATTTGGAAAGCTACTTCATTTTTTGATGTTCATTGTTTTAAGACTAAGCAAAGAGCTCACATTCATTTTTATCTCCATAGTCATCATATAGTCGTATATAAAACAAAGGATTTTCTTGTTTCTCCTATGGAATTTTAGTCTTTATAACATTAGATCTTTAGTACTTCATTCATTAAAACTCAAAGTCTAGGACGGGAAGACTTACCTTCTTTTGGAGGTTTTTCTAATTTGCACCATGGTACCAGGTAAGTAATGTCAAACTCTTGTTTATCAATGAGAGCCAAATTTGGAACGATAACTTGCTGCCATTCCTTATCTTTGGCTATGCCTTTCCGAACTTCAGTTCGATGAGCAAAATTATCTATGGGAAGAATAAAATTAGGAAAAATACATTTTTACAATTTAAAATATTTTCATCTGATTTCATTCAATTCTGCATTCCTCAATGCTGTATAAGAAGCCTGTATTCTGTCACTAGAGATACCAACATAAATAGATGTGACAACTGCCCTTAAGTTACTTGTGGTCCAAAGAGGGTCTACATGTAAAGAACTAATTTTAACACCATATAATGACTTTATAGGCTCTACCACATTAGGAGGCAGTTGTGTGAATTAGGTTAGTTTTGTATCTTTCTGTATCTCATTTTCTTAGTCTGTGAAATGGAGATAATAAGGTAACACCTACCTCCAGGGTTGTTGTGAGGATGCATCTTAGTTAGTACTCAGTATTTGTAAACTATTCTTATTAATTAATTGAAGCATTTGATCTATAATGCTAGTTTAGAGAAAGACTCTTTTCCTTGGTGGTGGTGGCAGTGTTGGATGATCAGGTCAAAGTATACTTTGGTTTTTTTTTTTTTTTTTTTTTTTTTTTTGCAGTTTTTGGCCAGGGCTGGGTTTGAACCCACCAACTCCAGCATAGGAGACTGGTGTCCTACTCCCCTGAGCCACAGGCACCACCCAGGATCTCTGTTTTGACTAAGATGATACAGGAAGATGGT
>NW_003852409.1:8843694-8865007 GCF_000181295.1 Otolemur garnettii | reverse complement strand
AGGCTCTACCACATTAGGAGGCAGTTGTGTGAATTAGGTTAGTTTTGTATCTTTCTGTATCTCATTTTCTTAGTCTGTGAAATGGAGATAATAAGCTAACACCTCCCTCCAGGGTTGTTGTGAGGATGCATCTTAGTTAGTACTCAGTATTTGTAAACTATTCTTATTAATTAATTGAAGCATTTGATATATAATGCTAGTTTAGAGAAAGACTCTTTTCCTTGGTGGTGGTGGCAGTGTTGGATGATCAGGTCAAAGTATACTTTGAATCAAATTTAACACACATGAAATTAAGATGCATTTTTAAAGCCTGTTCTTCTTTGAACAAACAGCTCCTAAAGGAATAGTGGTTATTCTTTTATTTGTTAGTCATTCTTTTTCCCTACAACTTGTTTCTAAGTTACCCAAACAAGCATTGTATTTACCAATGTAAGTACCCTGTATGGTCAGCCCTTTGTATCTGTGGATTCATCTGATTGCAGATCAAAAATATTAAAAAATATATACAATAAAAATAATACAAAAAATACAATGTAACAATGATTTCCATAGCATATACATTGCAGTAGGTATTATACATAATCTAGAAGTGATGTAAAGCATATGAGATGTGTGTAGGTTCTACACAAATACTACACCATTTTATGGAAGGCACTTGTGTTGATTTTGGTACTCACAGGGTAGAGGGGTAGCGGGGTGAGTGGGTAGGAGTGGGATGGGGTAACCAATCCCCTATAAATACAGAGAGACAGTTATACTATATTTATTATTAGGGCCTCATATCACTAATGGAAAAAAGATTTTATATGATTTATGTTGGGGATAAGGAATAATACCTATCTAAATCTTTAAGTGAGTTACAAGAACTTATTAGTAGTTTTTTAAATAGTACATGATTCAACTTGTGCTATATCTAAAACATCAATTATGTTTTAATGGGGCTTACTTTATTATAACAGGGAAAAACTAAAGAAAGTCCATGTTAAGTACAGAAGGAACACTTTTCATATTGTTACTTATGACCATTAACTTTGAGCACATTATTAAACACTAAATGAAATTATTAAAAGTTCTTAAGATATCATCAAGTCCTGATGTGGATGGTTAAGAACAGATACTGGTAATTCTTGTAAACCAGGGTTGGATAAGCTTTAATATGGGAAAAATTCTCTCTGATTTCTTTTTCTTTGCCTAGGGAGAGTACTATGACAGTGAATGACTCAAAACCCTGGGGGTATAGAAATGAAAGGAAAGTGGTCTCTAAACATAACATAATTATTAAACCTCAGAGTTAGGTAAGTCTTAAAAAATATACATAATCTCCTATAAATCTCCATTTTCATAAAGCCACTAAATGTTTGAATTATTTCTGCTAAAATACTGATATCCAGTCATAGCTTTAATGTTAAGAAAAGATTATTTTTCCTTTCCATTTGTGATCCCAAGCCTCTTGGACTTCTGTAATTACTGTTTTAAATTTTTCATAAACCATCTTTACAACAAAATATTCTAAAATTTTTCGGAGAATTAAAGTCTAGTTTACAATTTTATGATTTGATGTATGTGACTTAACATTTTCCCATTCACAATACATAGGACTTTAAGCAAGGGATTGTTAGAGGCATACCACTAGAAAGAATGATCACTGAATTAACTTTTTGGTATTGTTTTTTAAAAATATTCCTTAACCTAGCAACACAGATCCAAGAACTAAGTCTCATATAACATCTAACAGAATGAAAATCCGTACTGAACATTTAAACTGGATGACTCATACCATACTTCCAAATATGAAACACTTTGTTCACTCTGCCACCAAATTCAACACTCCAGAATCCAACCAATTCAGAGTGAGCTGTCCGAAGATGAATGTTTTTCTTAATACTTTCCATGAACTCATTCATTTTTGAAGGCTTAAGGCAGTAAGTACGAAATTCATAAAATGTTCCATCAAATTGTCTGGGGCCTGTAGCAAAAGATGAGCACATCTGAAGAAGAAAAGGCAAATTTAAGTACTTTGGTAAGGTAGGATTCATTATATTGTATAACAACCAAACCTGAGCCTGGTGCAAGGGACATTCAGTAGACTCATAATCCACGTTGGTACTTGTATTGCCAACTCTCTACCAACGTTTGTTTATATAGAGATGTCCAAAAAGATAACTGTTTTTAAGTATGCTGAATGCCTGGCTCTATCCATTTTTTAAGGAGAAGGTGATCATAAGTCAGCACTGGGATCTTCATGAAACTCGTTTTCCCAAGAACTACTATTAGAATTCTCATAAATTTACAATGAGGTTTCCCTTATTTAGCCAATATTCCATCTTAGTCAATACTGCATGTATTAAGAACTTTATAAATTATGCACATCTTTTGGCAGGCCTCATGAAGATTATGTTTACTAGCAAAAAAGTCTTTTTTAAGTTTCTAAAAAAATGGAAGTGGCTATTCAAGTCAAAGTATTTCCCAAATCCAGTGAAGACCACTAGTCAAAAACAGGACTGGATATAACTAATACAAAAGTAAGCTATGACATATCCAATTGCACTGTAATATGGGGGTAGACTGTTATGAATTTTGAAAATGGAGAAGAGAACAAGTCAGAATTGTCTGAATCACTATTTCTGATTACAGATGCAATGTGAAGAATATTTATTGTACCCAATGACAGCAAGTTGGTCAAAATATCCTTTAAGAACTATTACTTCCCTTTGTAATAGTTATATGTTCACTATGTAAATTTCTGTCCTAATTTGGTCCTCTGAGCATGAGTGAACTTAAGGAAATCAGTAGCAAAATACTCCGCTGGAAATTATGCTCGGTTTGTATGTCTATGCACATGAATATATACATATGTGTATATATATAAACACGCATGTGTATATACACAGACATGCTCTTGTGCCATTCCAGTTACAAATCCATCTTTAGGTTTGTTTAGCATGTGACAACTTCTCCAACTTGAGTAACCAGAATTATCTATTAGAACAGTTTTGGTAGACTCTTTTCACTGACATATTTTTGATTATCCATATAAAATTCACACACATTTATCTCTTGTGATGTCTTAATTATAATTGTCTGAGTTCATTCTATTTATGTACATTCTGATTTATATTCTTCTTGCCCAAGTGTGTAAGGTCAAGTTGACCAAAATCTAACAGAATGCCATTTAAAAAAACCCAACTTAGAAAGTCCTAGCAAACAGTTCTTATGTCAGACACCGAAGCATGAAGCCTCCTATCCTTCCCACCTTCCTAACCCTAATTTGTCGGAGTGTGGCAAAGTGATTTCATCCTGGTCTGTGGAACTTTCACAGAGCACAAACAAGTGTTCAAATGCATACATTTTTTTATTGTCTTTCTCAGGAGAAATATACAATTGAGAAGCTCAGGAAAGGTTAACTGTGGTGAGAGCCATGTGGGTGGCTGGGTGGGGGTAGTGATTTTCATTGCAGAACAATTACTGGTGTACAAATCATGAGTGCTTCATGGTCCCTTGACTCCAAGTTGGGGCTCATTCTCACCAGCAACGACATCCACAATCTTAGACATTTAAAAAACACTCATCAGAATAACGCTGTAGGGAATTAATTTTTGGCTGTGCCCTCAGTGAGACTCTCAAGTCAAAGACTGAACTGTTAATCTAGGGTGAATGGACACAACTCTCTCTTTAGTGTACACCAGGTCTGCCTCTGGAATTGGTTAACCTCCTTCCTATTCTGCCCTTTGAGAAAAGAGTAAACGCCTCAACAGTGCAAGGAAAACATTTCTGGGTTAGAATCACAGAATAGGCCAATATGTGACAGCTAAGGCTGAGTCACAAGCTGTTTGGTACTTTTCACATCTAACATTGAGATTTATCACGTTGGCTATGGGGTTCCAGATCCTGCCTGTCTCGGGGGTAGAGGGGGGCTGACCGCATCAAACGCCAGTGGTTGAAGAGGGTCCAACCCTCCAGGTCCCTGGGCCGATTCCTGGGTTCTCCAGAATATGCCGGGGGAAGCTATGTATTTCATAGGAGGAGGCCGGTTCTGCCGTAAATGGTTGGTGGACTTTTCCCCATGTGAACCAAAAATATGGAGGGTATGGTGGCCTGTAATCAACAGCCACAAATCAACAAGAGTAGGGTGACCAAATTTTAACCTCGGTAAGGCAGGACAACATGGCGGTCCCCCCCCCAGGCAAGGGGGCTGGGCAGGACAGGGCAGGGCCTGACAACAATGCAAACTTTAATAAGCAGTTCTCGATAATCCCGTCTCAGCAATCATTTGTTATTATTATAGTTTAATATTATAAAGTTAACAAAAATAATATAAAACTCATATTCTGGCAAAATAGCCACATGGCAGCCGAAAACCGTATATTCCCTTCTTGTTCTCCCGCCCGTTCGTACATTCTTTCCAAAAATCGGGACTTTTTTAAAACGCCGCGGGACGCAGGACAAATTATTGAAAAACGGGACTTTCTCGCCAAAAGCGGGACGTCTGGTCACCCTAAACAAGAGGCCCGACAATGCCAGGCGACAACTGGGCCAGCGCTCCCCGAAGCTGCGATTGTCACCCTCAGGGGTGTCCTGGGGGCCGCCTGGCTTCCAGACCAGAAAAGTCCCCTGTCCGAGGCAGCCCGTCACTGGGTCGGGAGGCGAACCAGGCTGGCCAGTCTTCCTCTCGCGCGTCCCCTGGCCCCTGGCGCAGACGGGTAAAGCTCGCACTGCACCTGCGGGGAGCGCGGTATTCCGGGTCTCTGCGCGTGAAGGCGCAAGCGCGGGGCGGGGTGGGTGAGCGCATGCGCGCGACTCCCACGTTCGCCCAGGTGCCCCGCCCTCTCCCACTGCTAGGGGGTCAGGCGCGACCCCGCGGCCAGTACCTGAGGCACCGGCGTCTTCACCGCCAGCGCCCTAGTCAGGCCGCTTCTGAGGGCGAGCATGGCGTGGCTTCGGATGCTGAGCAAGGCAGTCAGCCCAGTCCTTTCGGAGGCTTCTCTTCTGGTGACTTCCCGACGGAACGAGCGGCGAGGGGACAACTGGCTGCCGCAGGCGGGGCGGGCTCAGCGAGGAGGGCTCCGCCTCTGACTCGGGCGCAAAGGGGCGGGCCGGTCAGGGGGGTGTCTGTCTGTGCCGGGGTGACCCTTGGTCTCCGTTTCCCCAAACGTTCTTGCTCAGACGTCAGAGGAACCTATGGATGACTGTAGACATGTACAAGTATTGTATTAAGCACAGATTTTGTTTCTTGTTCCTTAAGAATCTAAAGTGGATTTTCCTAGTGACAGGCAGCTCTTTAGTACGTGGTGAATTAAGGATTCAAACTTTTTCTACCCCCTGACTTGATCATCTTTAAAGCTTTTTCATTAACTGAATCCAGCCAGCAGAAACATCCAAGAGGAAGATGCTTACAAATAGTGAGAAATAAAATTCATGGCTACAGCTTGAGAGGGAAAGTGTGCCGCTGGGTGCCTAAGCAAATCTCCTATATCCCGGAAACTCCATGAGTTAAGTTTTGTTTCTGTTTTGTTAATGAGAAAAGTGAAGTTCTGATAGGTAAATACTTTCATAGGTTCTCTACTGCTAAGTGGCACAGTCAGGGTTTGAAGCCAGCTGGTAAGATGTACTATTTCTCTTATTTTGTTTTTTCTTTAGACATAGTCTTGCCATATTATATCAGTTTTATTGAGCGATTGAGAAAGGGTCTCAATCTGTTCCCCAGGATGGAGTGCAGTGGCATCATGATAGCTAACTACAACCTCAAACTCCTGGGCTCAAATGATGGCTTCTGTCTCAGCTTCCTGAATAGCTGGGACTACAGGTGTGTGCCAAACTATGCTTAGCTAATTTTTGTATTTTTTGTAGATCCTGAGTCTTGCTATTGCTCAGGCTGGTCTCCAACTCCTGGGCTCAAGCAGTCCTCCTGCCTTACAGATGTGACCTATCACACTTGGTCAACAATTTATTTAAAAAAGATACATGATCTTTAAGGTAGTTTTAGATTTGTGGTAGAAGAGAGCTTTTAAACAGCATTGAAAAGAATGTTTTTCTGTGATGTTTTTTCTTTTCCTTTTTTTGCACAAACTACCAAACTGCCTTGAAGATACATAGGGTAAGTATTTTGAAAACTCTTGCTGCATATACTGAGCTTATGATAAGTTCAAAGGACAGGTAGTCGTAAGGTAGATAAATCATACCCCAAATTGGATTATTAAAATAGGCTATTATGTGATACAGAGTAGCTGGGTAGTTATTTTAGATTAGATAGACAGACTGCATACCTAAGAAGGTAATGATACAGGACAGGTGGCGCCCCAGCCTGCTCAGCCCAGCTGGGCTGGAGGACCCCCGCCTTCCCCTTAGCTGTGTTGGTGCGGTGGCAGCTGGCAGAGGAAGCAGCCGGCTGGAGCTTAGACAAGGGGTGGGGGGGAGCCTCCCTCCCCAACAGAGGCTCCAGTAGCCAAAGGGACTGGACAACTGCTGGGGAGACACCCGCACCTTAGTGTCTCCTTCCCCTTTACACTTACAACTAAATAGGGAACTGCCATTTCCTATGCCTAGGTCAATTTCATGTAAGTTTTCTAGGCCTCAGTTCCAAGAATGGACAGTGTCCATTCATTAGTATATTCATTCACCTTGCCCTAGTGGAAGAGACTGTTTCTATTCATTTCCTGGCCTCATATAGAAGGAACCCATGTTCCTACATGTACTGCTAGACAGAGAAAGATGGGAAGAGAGAAAAACGGAGAGAGCTTTTCTATTCCGACTTGGGTTTTCTCTTCCTACTAGAAACTTTAGTGTTTTGTATTCTTTTTCTGTAAATAAATTCTGTCTTGCCACTGATCTGTGGTCTGTAGATTTATTCTTCAAATCACCGAGACCAAGAACTTGAAAGTCTGGTATCAGTAACAAGAATATTTTTTTAGGTACAAAAGTGTGTACAGGCATAATTCATTTGACTGGTGCTTTGATTCACTATGGTTTTGCATCTTTTAGTAGATTTAGGTTGTACAAATTCAGCTTCATGACATGTATAGATGGCATAACCATAACCCCAATAGTGTACTAATTATAGCCCATTAAGTAATTTTTCATCCCTCATCCCCCTCTGGCTGTCCCACCCTTCTGAATCTTCAATGTCTGTTATTCCATTCTTGATGATCATGTGTACAAATTATTTAGTTCCCATTTATAAGTAAGAACATGCTGCATTTAACTTTCTGTTTCTGAGTTATTTCACTTATGATCATGGCCTCCACTTTCAACCAGGATACTACAAAAGACATGATTTCATTCTTTTTTATGGCTAAGTAGTATTCCATGTGTGTGTGCACACGTGTATACACACGTCACATTTTCTTTAATATGGATAGCTAAGCTGATTCCATAATTTTGCTACTGTGAATAGTGCTGTTGATACTGGACAGGTGGTGCCCCAGCCAGCTCAGCCGAGCAGGGCTGGAGGACCTACTGCCTCCATCTTGGCGGTGTTGGTGGCAGCAGCCGGCAGAGGAACCAGTAGGCTGGAGCAGGCTGGAGCAGGCTGGAGCAGGCTGGAGGGTAGGCAAGCAAGGGGAGCTTCCCTTCTCCAATAGAGGCTCTAGTGGCCAAAGGAACCGGATACTAGCAGGGGAAAACACTGGCGATTCCTCCAGTGCATCCCTGATTGGGCCATTTTCCAACCTGCTCCTGATTGGTCTGTTTTCAGGACCTGAAAGCTCACTGGACAACTGCCCCTATGTAAGCCCCTAAGCAGAGAGCCCAAGCACAGATCATCAGTCCTCTGAGGGAGAGAGCGCAGAAGAGCAAGAGCTGTAACACTTGTATCCTGCTCTGCAAGGAAGTTTGGCTCTTTGTAAGAGCTGTGACACTTGTATAAAACCTATATTACTGCTGATCCTGCTCTGTAAGGTTTAGCTCTTTGTGAGAGCTGTAACATTTGTTGAATAAAACCTAACTACTGTTGATACTGTGGTCTGTCGATTCATTCACTGAATTGTTGAGACCAAGAGCCTGGAAATCCAGTATCAAAAGTCCGGTATCACTATGATAAACATAAGCGTGTAGGCATATTTTTGATATAATTATTTCTTTTTCTTTGGGTGGTACCCAGTATTGGGAATATTAGATGAATGGCAATTCTATTTTTAGTTATTTGAGAAAATTCCATATGGTTTTCCATAGAGGTTGTATATATATTCCCATCAACAGTGTATAAGCATTCACTTTTCTCTGCATCTTCACCAATATCAGAGTTTTTTTTTTTATTTTTAATAATAATTATTCTGACTGATATAAAGTGGTATTGTACTGTGGTTTTAGTTTACATTTCCCTGATAATTAGTAATGTTGAGGATTTTTTCATTTATATGTCTTCTTTTGAAAAATGTTTGCTAATGTCTTTTGCCTATTTTTTAATGGGGTTATTTTTTGTTATTGATAAGTTTGAGTTCCTAAGAAGTCACAGGTCCTGTTAATAATATTGTGAATGTTGTGGTTTGTTGCTTTCTTTCATAAACAAAGGAAATTCTTAATTTCAGTTAGACATTGGTGCTAATAACAATATAACTTTTACCAATCAAACTTTCCAGACCCTCTGAATTCTAACCATAGACTCCCCAAACTTTTGGTTTTGGAATATATACCCAAGAATGGAAATGCTATGTCACATGCTATATACATATTCATGTTTATTAAATAGTGCCAAACTGTTGTACAAATTTATACTCATAATAGAGTACATGAGGTTTTATTGCCTAATTTTTCAGTATTGTTCATCTTATCTAATGAATATTAAAATGACTTTTTACTTTCCATAACAAATAGGATTTAGCTGAAGGGCAGCAGAATTACATACACCTGGGCAAAGGGAACAATCTACTTGATGGTGTGCCTGCTTGGTTTTGTCCAAATCTCAGGCTTCAACAAATGTGCAGAAGGTAGAGTGGTGGGTCCTATGCTGGCCCAACTGAGGAGGGTGGCTGCTGTACTGTAAACTCTGGTTGTTCATATTCTGGTACTACATTCCTGGCTAAGTCCTTTTTTTTTTTTTTAAGTGCGTACTCTTTTTAGTGCTATATTCTGTGGCCACTAGATGGTGGTATAGACTAACTTTTCCTTCATTAGGTGTCTGCATATGTATCTTTTTGTTATTTTTTGAGTTCTCATAATTTAAGCAATAGGAATTTAGAGTGAAGGTAACTTCATTCACAGTTTTGGTTTTTTCTTTGTGATAATGGATTATGTATTGGAGAAAAAATCCATTTAAGGTGAGTTAATATAATTTTTGTGGGTTGCTCTATTATCATAATTATTATATTAATATATGTAATTGGTAATAAAAAATCAACTTTCATTCAATTTTGTTAAAAAGAGAACTCACATAACCTAACATATGTTAAGTGCCTGTTGTACATTGAACATTGAATAAAATGCTTTAGGGAGGGAAACACAACCACTGCATGCCTTGTCTTGAACTTGTCTGGGATTTCTGTATCTGCTTCTTTGCTGCTATCCTTGTTAGAATACGTGGCAGGAAAGATTTATGAACAGTTAAATATTTAAATATAGTACAATTTTATCTAATGTTATTTTATTAATACATGTAACAATACTTTTATTAATACACATAAAATAATCATTAAAACATAAACAGAATAGTTTAATATATATACATTACATCCTTCTTAGATATAATAAAAGAATTGGCTTACTTTAGGTTTGGAATTAAAATGTGAATTTTAGTACCAATGACATTTAAGAACATGTCATTAATTTAACGCAATTATTTCCTAAAATGAGCCTTGACTACCTTTGAACAATCCCTGGAGTTGGAGAGAAATGTTATGGGGAAAGTTCTGAACTCTTTGCTATTTTAGATTTTCATTATTAAATATGGCTTTCTCCTAGGTGTAAGTTGAGACTCCTTCTAGCTTAATGCATTTATGCACTTTGTGACTTTTTTTCTATGTGTTTCTCTTCCAACACCCATTTCATTATACAGTGCTCTCCAATGGATTTATTTCTCTTCACCCCCATAATTAGTCCCAGATACCTGCTAACTGAGGAATTTATTTTTTAACCTATTTTAGCTTTACTTGGCCCTTACTGATTGCTTTTATAGAACATTTATAATTTATTTTAAATATTATTTTGAGGGATTGAAACATTAATGCAAGGGACATGTAGGTTGTGTCCAAATAAGAGGGGCCTATTTTCTCTTTTGCCTCTTAATTAGGTCCTTTAGGATACTTCCTAGGATTTTCCCAAATGTACTTTTCAAATGTTCCTCTTTTTTTCTTTGAGACAAGAGTCTCACTCTGTCACCTTTGGTAGAGTGCTGTGGTGTCACAGCTCACAGCAACCTCCAACTCTTGGGCTCAAGTGATTCTCTTGCCTCAGCCTCCCAAGTAGCTGGGACTACAGGCACCTGCCACAATGCCCAGCTATTTTTTGTTGCGGTTCTCATCGTTGTTTTAGCTGGCCTTGGCTGAGGTCAAACCCACTATCTTTGGTGTATGTGGCTGGTGCTCTAACCACTGGGATACAGGTGCCAAGCCCATCTTTTATGAAGGCTGATAGACATATAATTTACGGAAACTCAGAACTACATGGAATAAAATTATTTTTGAAAAACATTCTAAGTTAACTTTTCAAGATAGCTTAATAGTGCTACTAGAAGTAGGTTTCATTTCCAAAATTATTTTCCTCTCATATAAAAGATACCAAGTATTAATAAATATAGCACTTAGTTTTTCTACTCCTCTGAAATCATCTGCAGCTCCTTCCACTTAAAACAAAATTAAAAACTGAAAACAAGTTGATGAAAATCATAACTTCAGAGGCTGCCTCAATACAATTCCTATTTTATAATTTTTTTCATTGAAAATCAGTTGTTTCTGAGTTGCTGTGTTTCCTGGAGTAAGGTACATATTGGGCAATACAAGTTACTAGTGTCTTTTTTTTTTTTAAGAATACTTCTTAAATGAGAGCTTTACTGAGACCCTTATTTGATTCTTTCTTCATTTCTATTTAGCTGCCCCTATCATTATCAGTTTAATAAACATCTATTATTCTCAACTCACATGGCCATTATCTCTTTCTCTAAGACAGTACTAGTGATACCAATTTCATAGACAAAAAATTATTATATCATGTACCTGCTGTATGTATATTATGTTTTTTATTTTATCTTTTCTTACTCTCATTTCACTTTGTGAAGCTGATATTTCTATTTTATAAAATAAAACAAAAAACAGGAAACAAGACATTCAAAAAGGCTAAGTACTTGCCAAATTAACAAAATAGTTTAGAGATGGTTCAATCATTTTAATTATTCTCTAGTAATCAAAGTTTATCGTTCCAATTATTCATTCCTTCTCCATTGATATTTAACTTTTTCCATGTTTATTTTATAAATAATGCTTCAGAAAATAACTTTGTACATATCTGCTTGCACATACCTGCAAGTGGAAGTACTGAACAAGTTCATTAGATCTTATTTTTCAAGTATTCATTTATAGACATACCAGCAGTGAATGGAATTTCTCCTTTCTCCACATTCTTGCTAATTTTAATACTGTAAGACTTTACTACTTGCTTATCTTATGGGTGAGAAGTATCTTGATTTTAATTACATTTCTGTTTTTTTGTGAATTGAACATTTTTTCATAATTTCATAAGCCATATCATTTTCTTTTTTATTTTTTATTACATTTTATTTTTTAAAAGTCCTGGTTTACTACCTTTGCCCAATTTTTGTTGTATTGGTCATTTTTTTCTTATTAGAAGACTTGATGAAAATGCTAGGGGGAGGAACATGGCACTGTCAAAAATGTGTAAGGTAACAGGTGACCCTCAGTGTTGGCTTCTCACAGAATCCAGAGAGACAGACCTGCCCAGCAGGATGAATAGCTCCTATCATGTGAAAGGCTGAACTCACAAAGCAACAGTTTGTGGCTCTTTTATGGAAGAGGCTGCTGATTGCCAGAGGAGTTGGGAAGAATTTTCCAGGGCCGGAACTCTGCCCTCATGGGTGGGCTGCAGGCTTTCTGACCAGCGAAGATAACACTGTGGTCATAATATTGATGTTGGCATCAGATTATCTGTATTTTAATCCCAGTTCTGCTTCTTGCTACTCATGTATCTGTGCTGGCATGTTGCTTCTCTGAGCAACTTAACTTAAAAATGAGAACAGCAATAGTATCTATGTCATAGGGTTATTATAGTAAGTGCTTAGAATGGGGACTGGCATCAGTATGACTTTCATAACATGAGAGATGTTATACCAGATGCACTTAACAGGAACTTACTGGAAAACTGATTTTTCTGTAAACTGATAGAAAAGGTAGCCAGGGAGATCAGAATATAATTGACTGAGAGAGAAATACTCATTACACTATTGTCCGCAAGTCAGTGTTTACAAGCTAACTTGCTTGGTTAGGAGAGATAACATTATTTCACTCCATAAAATTAAGACCTATAGAGAAAGGGTCTACAGAGGGTTTTTCCTATACTATGAGATATGCAAAGAGTTTGAGTTTGCAGCATATAGACCTGGATTTGAATTCTGGTTCTGCTATTACCTATGTGATGTTGGACAAGCTTCTTAACATCTCTGATCATCATTTACCTTTGTTGATTGGTGAAAATAATAGTACTGCATACAGTGCTGATAATAATTAAATGAGATAATTTTCATTATAATATTGCCCCTTAGAATTACTCATTCAGCGATAATTTTCTGCATTAAATTCCCAGAATATTAGAACCAGGGACATCATTTGGATCTTAAAGTTTTAAAAATATAATTTCTCAGTAACAAATGGGAAAAAGGAGTTCTGTGTTTACTTAAAACGTATGCACAAGTCATTATTTCAGAGAAGTATAGGTGGAAAGTCTGAGGAAGTTCAGGGAAGATTTAGATAATTATGCTTTTGAGGTGATCATGGGAAATAATAGCTTCAGATTGGAGGCCTTACTGCAGAGTGGTTTTAATCAGAACATGGGGATCTGAATAGGTTATCTGTTCTCAGTCTCCATATTACAAATGAGAAATAATGAAGGGTAAGGGACTTCACATGTGTACACTTTCATAAAGTCAGACCGAGATTTGGATTTTCTAGCCAATTCTCTGCCTTCCTCTCAGCCAAGCTAGGTCACGGGCCAGTGTAGTCTTTATAAGTTTTCAGGGAGAAGGAGGCAGGAACCAACTCTCTGTGTCACCCTGACATGTGATCACTATTTACTCTATGAACTGCTCAGCTTAGTGCCTCTGGCCCTGTGCTGCTGTGGAAGAGGTTGAGTTCTCAGGCTCTATTGATTCCCAGCTGCCAAGAATGCATTGGTTAGAGCTCAGCTAGTGGCTCTGTACCCCTTATTCCTGTGCTGCTTGGTCTGGGAGGTTGGCTGAAGTAATAGGTATGTGCCCCTTTGCTTTCTAACACCTGCTGTATTTCTACTATCTTCTTCTCCCTCCATTGCCTGGTTATAGATTTTCCTGCCGCCTGTGTTTGTCTGCATCACTGGGAGTTCAGTCTGATTGTTTCACCCTTTGGTAAATACCTCAGCTTGGAACTTCAGCTCTGAATATACAATGAGCAGTATGTATTTGTCCCATATGTGTTTGTCTTCTGTCCTTTAGGAGAGAGGAAGGTTTATGGACTTGTATATGGGGGAAGCATGTCAGTGATATAAGAAATACGAGAAGCTTTTTTTAAAAAAAATTACAGTGGAACCTCCATAGCAGACCACCTCCCTATGCTGACCACCTCTTTTAGTTGACCTAATTTTCATAGCCTGGAAATGCACCAAATGTACCTATTAGTACAGAGGCCTAGTTCTTTATGTTGACCACCTTCCTATGTTGATCAGTTTGTTACATTTCCTTAGGTGGTCAATTTCCAGAGGTTCTACTGTATTAGTGAAATTAATTATATATAAAGACATTTCAGCACATAAACCAATGGGTCTTTGAAAATTTTAATGCCAGGACCTAGTACTATTATTTCCTAAGTAAGTGACTAATAAACTAATATGAAAACTGAAGTTAATATAGATGACACAAATGATAATATACTTTTCCATAGCTAAAAAATATTTTTAATATTTTCATGAATCCCATTTGGCATTATAAAATAAACGTCAAAAAACTAAAAAAAAATTCTAGGAAAAGACACATTGAAAGGGTTGATAATACATATTAATAATTTAAAAATACCATCACAAATATGAAAATTTAACATTATTTGGATATAAGAAAATGCTATAAAGTGTTGTCAGAATAGAGAAGAAATATTCTGAAACAAATGAACAGTCAAGTAGGGACAAGTATTTTGAATGTATGATAGATGTGGAAATGCCATGGGGAAAATGAATAGAACTATTTCCTGAAGTGGTGACAAAGGATGCATGTAGCTTTCAAAATGCAAGGACATAGTACATGAACTTACTACCTCCTTAAAATAAAAGTTAGAATCTCTTAGGAGAATTAAACACCATTAGTAGACAAATCTGATTGCAGTTAGTTAAATGTTTTTTACTTCAGTAGAAAACTATTTCAATGGTGAAAATGATGTAGGAATCAGAAGCATATTCTGCTGAAATCCTAGGAAGTTAACACTTTCTCGAACTAGAAAAACAGTTCATAAAAAGCATGTCAGGTTATTGATTTAATAAAATTTGTTTTAACAATAATCTATGCCTAGTGAAATAGCTTACCAGCTGCTACAACTCTGGGATCCTCATGAGACTGATGTCTCCCAGCTGCTCGCCTGTCTGCACTCTCATTCCACCAAAGAACATGAACTGCAGAAATAAACCGCAAATAAATGAATAGGAAACAACAGGAAAATGAATCAAAATCATTTACATTCTTTAATTCAAAACAGTGGTATCAAAAAGATAAAACTAAGTATTTTGGTGATAAGATTTCAGAGGCATTAGAGATATGGCAAAGCAATTTATAAAACTGATTAACCAAACTTATTTTATAGATACAAAACCACAGAAGGACTGGAAAAGGGAATTACTTGATAAAACAGCTAAAAGCTGTTTATCAATCAAGACAAGACTTAACTATCATGACTTCGTTTTACATTTACTTTATTAAAAAAAGCAAGATTATAAAAATCTATTTACATGAGACAAAGAAAAAAAGTAGCATGTTAACTGCATAAAGAAAACATCTGTTACTATTTAGTGTATTTCCTTTAAAAGAAAAGAGTAAACCAAATTAGGGTCTAATTGTATATTATAGATAGTAACAGATTTAAAAAAATTAACAATATTCTCTATAGCAATATTAATTTTTAATGGCTATTTTAGTTCCGTCTTACAGATATAGCAACTTTTTATGACAACCCCTTATTGTTGACTATTTAGATGATTTCTTATATTTCAGTACTGTACAAAATGCTGGAATAAATGTTCTTTTTGGACATAATTGTTTGTGTTTTTTTACAATTACAATGTAATAATGTTAAAAGAACAGGAAAATGCAGATAGACAAAAAGAGAAAATGAGAATCATTCCTATACCAAAAACATAATTACTCTTTAGTGTATTTTCTCTTAGATTTGTTTGTATGAGTATACATACATATATATGTATTTTGATGTTTATATATTTATACAAACATAAACATATGTAAACATGTTTATATAAATATATATGTAAAATGCACATGCACATCTATTTTTGATTTACAAGTGTATTATATAAAAAAGATCAAATCATGCTGTTTACAACATTTCCTTAATGTAAATAGTGTTGACAGAAATTTCATTTGAGAAAACCTACATATCTACAATAATAACTATGTCAATGATAACTATTTCTGACACTTATTGGGTGATCACCATGTACCAAATCTGATTTGAAGCATTTTGCATGTATTAACTCATTTGTTTCTCTCAGTAATCTAGGTGGTAGGTCATGCCTATCACTGTTTTATGGATGAAGAAAACTAAGGCACAATGAGTTTAACTTACCCAAGGTCAAAACATTAGTAAATAGTGGAACTGGGATTTAAACCCAGGCTGTCTGGGTTATTTCCTTAATATTAACTGCTAATATTTAAATTGAGACAACCAAAGAGCATATCATATATATATGTATGTGTAAGAGAATATGTATATGTATACACTTATAAAGATACAGTGCATATATTTTATGCTGTCCTACAGAAATGATGTACTGATTTATACTCCACGTATTCCCAATTTTCCTAGCATACTGAGAATGACTTTGACATTAAAAAGTGTATGCTCACACATTTTCAGTAGTTTTTTCATATAAAAGTTGTGTATGTTCAGTTATGATAGAGACTTAAAAAACTTTTAATCTCTTTATTCAAATATGATTCGTTTTATATCCTTTCAAATTTTGTGTCTGTATAACATGCCTACCCACATATATAGCCAGGTATATTTTCTAGACATAATACTGACAAAAATGAAATGATAAAAATAATTAAGGCTTTTTATTTATATTGTCAAATTTTGGGAGGAAAGATTAACCTAACATTAACCCTATACAGGGTATTTATTATAAGAGTATTTATTTTTTCCTGGCCTATATCTAATACTATATTCACATAATAATGTCTTTATTAGATTAAAAAAATGGCATCTCATTACTGTTTTAACTTGCATCTTCTTTAAAATATATTTAGTAGTCATCTGTGTGTCTACTTTTACATTTTACAAAGTTTTCTTTTTATGTTTCATTTATGGAGGTTTTGGTTTTGCAGAAAGTTTCAGCCTTTGTATAATACAGTTGTCATTTGATTTTTTTCTTTATAATTTCTTCATTTACTTTTTGGCTTAGAAATCCAGTTCCAATACATATTACTAAATAATTTAGCTTTTGTTTTTGCAATTCTATGAATTAAAATATATTGTCTTTGAAAGCTACAATCCATCTTTGTTTTATTTTAGCATATGATGTGAAATGTGCATGTAATCATTTTCATAATTAATTTTTCTTCTCCATTTACTTTCCAAATTGAACATACACACTTTTGTATATTCTGATTCTTTACTTATGATACATTACTAGAAGTTGAATGTCTGCATAAAGACCACAGAGGCTTAGTCTTGGGTATATTAGGTTTAACATGTCTACTGGATATAAAGTAGAAATAATAAAAGGACAATTGGGTATTACAAGACTTCCAAATGTTTATTAGCTAGTCTTAGTCATTTATCCTTTCAGATAAACTTTACAATTTTTTTTAGAATTTTCCACAAAAAAATCTAAAATTCAGATTGTAATATCTTTCAACTTTAAAAGTTCAGTATCCCAAATACATGTTTTATTAAATAAATTTATATATGTAAATTTACCATATATATATATATATATACACACACACTATATACATACGTAGTACAAAATGGGTAACTTTTTATGAGGGGGCTTTAATATTTATAAGAAATATATATTACTTCTTTTATTCAGAAATAATCTCCCTACCCCCAAACATGGCATTTAAAAAAATCAATGAAAGTATATTCTGAGGGTAAAAAATATTATGAATGAAAGGAAAAGATTTTATCTTGAAGTTCCTTTAGTTTTAAAAATTTAATCGTTTTGATATATTGGGAAAAGAGAAGTTTAGTATTTGAAAAGGGCTTCATAAGGTGTTAATATTCTAAATGAATCAGAAGTAAAGCAGGTTTTCTCAACCCTCAAAACTACAGAAAACCCTAAAAATTTGGCAATAAATAAAAAAATTATATGTTATGTAGTGAGAGTGAAACTAAACCAAGGAACTTATTAAATTACCAATATACATAGCAATTTCATAAAAGAAATGGAAACACTATACCTCTGTTGAGCTCTCCATATTCTGTGTGGAAAACACCAATTAGTTTTGTGTAGCCTAAATTAACATGCGTATGAACTGCCCTTTTAAATGCATCACCCCACAGAGCTGGCCCACCAGGTTTCATATGAAAAGTAGCCAGTTCATAGACTCCTAGAATAGGGAGAAAAAACAAGTATTTTACAGAAGGCATTCAAGCAATTTCTAATCGTGTTTGTCAATGGTAGGATTATCTATATATACATATTTGGAGAATAACACATGTATATGTGTTATATAAGCATATCGATATTTGCATTCTTTTTCTTTGCTTTTTTATGTTTAGAAAAGTCCTTACCCATGTTTAAAGGTGAAGTTGTTAAGTTTAATCATACAGAAGACAAAGAAAAAGGACTGGAAGCTACGTATAAATTACTATCTGAAATACCAGCCCTCAGCCTTTTGGATAAGAACAAGTGTAGTATCTGAAATATTTTCAATCTATAATTTGTCACTAAAACTGATATTGAGAATTTATAATGAAGTGGGATTTTTGAGCTGTGTGTGTCTATACTTTTAGGAAAGCAATGAATAAAAGAAAAACTTTCTAATCTACATTTTCATTCTTTTTTTCTGATTTCCATCACTATTTTCTTTGTATAATTTCCCCCGTAAATTTCCATTTCTAGCAGGAACAGCAAAGCAAACAATGGGACTGAAGTGATGTCTCTGAGTTTTAGAGGAAAAACAAAACAAAACAAACCTACAGGGATGATTTTATTTTTCCTGAACATCCAGGTAAATGCCTAAATATCTTGCTTTAAGTATCTGGACAAAAATAGAGGCAGTGGAGAGAAAAAAACACTATCAGACAAGTAAATTTGAGAGGTCAAGGAAAAACAGGCAAAAGTTATCCAGGAATCATGAACAAGAGAGAGGAAAAGAACCAAGATTTTATACTGTTCAAGAGTTTATTTAGATACTGCTGAGAGCTGACAGGCGATCTAGTGAACAAGGATCCAAATGGATCAAATAAGACTTATTAAATTTCCTATAATCTAAAACACACTACAAAGTTGGGGATAATGGGGTAAATAAAATTTAAATTAGTTTATGCTTTTCTAATCTGACCTTTGATTAAAACTGGATTGAGGTAAGAGTTTCTGTAAGTCAGGAAGAAGTGAAATCAGCAGGAAGACAAATCTTAAGGAATGATTTTCAAACTGAGAAGTAAGAAAGAGGAAGACACAAAGTTAGACCACAACAATACAGCTTGGCAATTTCAGTTAATCTGTTTTCCCCAAAAAGTCAAGTTTATAATCAAAAGATGGACTTAATGATTTAAGATTATTTTATATTTTAAAGTTTGTATTAAATTAAAATTATGAAAAAATATCATGTATTATCCCTTACTTACCCACATGTTCCCTGCTCCCAATGCATAACTTCTCAACCTTACTATGTCAACTTTATCTGTAACACAGCTATGCTTTATAAATTTTTAAGAACTAAATTTGGAAAAACACTTTATTATCTAAAGCTCTTTTTTTTTTTTAAAGGATCAGCTAAGAGCTCCAGTTTATTTTTATCTCAATAATTACTTTATATTTCTATATAAAACAAAGGATTAATTTTCTTCCAGTGGAACTTTAGTTTTTGTTGCTTAAGATCTTTAGTATTTTATTCATGAAAACTCAAAATGATTATGAAGGAAGCACTTACCTTCTTTTGGAGGCTTTTCTAATTTACACCATGGTACCAGATAAGCAATCTCACTTTCCTGTTTGTCAATGAGCGCCAAATTTGGAATAAGGAATTGTTCTTGCCATTCCTTATCTTTGGCCAAGGCTTGCCGAACTTTAGTTCGATGAGCAAAATTATCTATGGGAGAAAAGAATTAAGAAAAATAAAAGTTTTCAATTTAAAATCACCTATACTTCTTTGGATTTCATTCAAATCAAAAAATGTTCATATAGAACACTGTGTTATGCCTTTGGAGATACCAATATAAATAGAAGTGACATCTGCCCTCACGGTGCTCAGGGTCAGAGAGACATCATTTTGCTTTGGTGGGTAGTAGTAGTGGACAGGTCAAAGTACACCTTGAATCAAGTTTAATGTAAATAAAACAAAAATGTATTTTTAGTTTCTTCTCCTTTAAAGAAATGGCTTTCCAAGAAATAGTATTGGTTCTTTTACTTATTATTAATCATTCTTTTCCCCTACAACTTATTTCTCTTCTTTCTAAGTTACTCAAACAGGTATATACATTTACCAGTTTACAGGCCTAGCACTATATTTACGCTTAGGACACCTCATAAAACTAATGGTCCGAGTTTATATGATTTATGTTGGGGATAAGGATGTAATATCTGTTTTACAGTTTGAGTGAGGTATTAGGGCTTTATTAGATTTTTAATGGGCTGTGATTCAACTTGTACCATATCTAAAACATAAAATATATTTTAATCGGGCTTATCATAATAGGGAAAACTTTACTAGGGATATCCAATCTTTTATCTTTTCTGCCACACATTGGAAAAATAAGTAAGACTTGTCTTAGGTCACACATTAAATTCACAAACACTAACAAAAAATGATCAGCAAAAAAAAAGATCCTTGTATACATTTCACGATAACCCATACTACAGATAAGCAAAGTAAGTCCTCATAAAATCAGCATGCAACCCATGGGGTGGGCGAAAGTTGAAAATCACTGTGTCTGAACCAAATACTAACTGAAATGATTATAAGTTCTTTGGATATCATCAAATCCTGATGAGGACAGTTAAGAATAGACACTGGTGTAACAAACGTTCTGGCTATTCTTGTTAACTTGTTTTCGTTTCTTTACTAAACCAGGAGTAGATAAACTTTAATATGGGAAAAACTCTTGATTTTTTTCCTATCCCTTCCTAGAAGAGTATAACAATGAATTCCTTGAAACTTTGGGGTAAAGCAATGAAACAAAAGTAGTCTCTAAAAGTAACAGAATTATTACATCTCAGAGTTAGGTGAGGCTTAAAAGTTAGCCATCATCCCCTATCAACCTCCATTTTCATAAAGCTCCTAAATGTTTGAACTACTCCTGCTTAAATACAGATATCCAGCCATTGCTTTAATAACAAGAAATGATATTTTTTCCCTTCCATTTGTGATTATAAATTTCCTAAACTTTCATAATCACTGTTTTAAATTTTTCATAAATCATCTTTATAACCATTCTAATTTTCTTCTCAGAATTAAGGTCTAATTCACAGTTTTAGGATTTAATACTATACACATATGAGACTGCATGTTTTCCAATTTACCAAATTGGGTTATTAGGGGGTATACCCTTAATTCTGGGTAAAATAATCACACAATTTATTTTTTAGGTATTTATTGCTTTTTAAAAGTTTTACTTAACCTGTATCTACAGTAATATAGGCCCAAGAACTATGTCTTTTTTTTTTTTTGAGACAGGAGCCTCAAGCTGTCCCCCCTGGGTAGAGTACTGGGGCATCACAACTCACAGCAACCTCC
>NW_003852409.1:8835259-8843494 GCF_000181295.1 Otolemur garnettii | reverse complement strand
TGTGGCTGGCACCTTAGCCACTTGAGCTATAGGTGCTGGGCCCCAAGAACTATGTCTTATTAACACCTAACAGAATGAAAATCTTAAAGAACACTTAAGCTGGATGACTCATACCATACTTCCAAATATGAAACACTGTATTCACTCTGCCACCAAATTCTACACTCCAATATCCAATCAATTTAGAGTGTGCTGTCCGCAGATGAATATTTTTCTTAAAATTTTCCAGGAACTCATTCATCTTTGATGGTTTAAGATAATAGGTACGAAATTCATAGAATGTTCCATCATATTGTCTTGGGCCTGTAGCCAAAGATGAGCATACCTGAAGAAAGACAAGGCAAATTTAAATATTTTGGGGAAGGTAGGATTATGTTACAACCAAACCTGAGTCTGGTACAAAGTACACTCAGTAGACTCAATCCATGTTTGTACTTGTCAATTCTCCAAATACATTTGTTCACATAGAGATGTCAATGAATATATAATCACTGTTTCCTAGCAGGGGTTCACCTTTAGCCACTTTTTCATGAAAACTGTTCAAAGACAACACTGGAGTCCTCGTTACATTCCTTTACCCAAGAACTACAATTAGGATTTTCAAACATTTACCAAGAGTATTCCCTTATTTGCCACTATCTCATCTTTACTCAACAGTGTATATATAAAGGTTTTATATATATAAAATAACTTCTTTAAAAATATACTCATCTTTTGGCAGGCACAATAAAAACATATTTACCAGCAGAAAACTCTTTTAGGTTCTTAAAAAACATGAAAATTGCTATTCAGGTCAAAGTATTTCCTAAATTCGAAATTTAGGATACCCCTGGTCAAAAACAGGACTAGAATGTAACTAGTGCAACAAAAAGCTATGACCTGCACAACTGATTGTAATACAGTGGTATGCTGAAAAAGGAAAAAAATCAGAATCAGAATTTTCGTAATTATTAGTTTCTAATTACAGTGCAAAGAAGGGCATTTGATTCATCCAGTTAAACCAGGTTGATGGAAATATTCCTTAAGAGTCATTAGTTCCTTTCGAAATAACCATACATTCACTGTAAGTCTCTAATTCATATTCTGATTGAACTCAATTTATAGACATTCATATGGCATTCATATTTTAAAATCCATTATTATGTAAGTTTAGCATGTGACCATTTTGTGAAGCTGATTACACCAGAATAATCTATTAAAGCAGTTTTGGTACTATAGTGAAACGAGGGCTTATATTGATGGCTCAGTATGTCTAACTAAAATGGTAGGCTTTTCTTTGTTATATTTTTGTTTACAAAATACAACAGTATATGTATTTTACTTAATTGCACATAATAAGGCTTAATGATAACCGTCTATCTTGAGTTAATTCCTTTCATATCTGAGTTACATTCTTATTGCCTAAATGACTAGGCTTGCCATAAAAAATCACTGCAGCTTCCCTGGCTGTTAGTGGACATTCTTTTTGTTCTTTTTAACCAAACTCTAATTACAGAATGCAAGTAGAAAAAAAAAAAAAGAAAAAAAAAAAGAAAAAACTGCCCATTGTGCTAGTTTAAAAAATATTATAAATAAAATATATCAGAAAATGAGCCTATGGGGCATTTGTAACAATTGCATTTCAGGTTGATTCGAGTAACTTGCAATTTGGAGGACAGAATATTTGGCTAATGGCATACATCTTTATTATATTTTGCAGGATCAATACACTGTAAGGAACCTGAATTGACAGAGGTGTAGGGTGGTGGAGTGTGGGGTCAGTGACATTTTCATCCCAGGACAGACTATTAATAGTGCTGGGGCAGAGATGATGAGTCTCCATCCCTTTTCTCCATCCTGGGGCTCATTCTCACCAGCCATTGATACTGGACAGGTAGCGCTCTAGCCAGCTCAGCCAAGCTGTTGGTGTAAGCAGCTGGCAGAGGAACCATCAGGCTGGAGCACAGGCAAGCAAGGCGAGCTTCCCTCCCCAACCTGAGGCTCCAGTAGCCAAAGGAACTGGACACAAGAGGGCAAGACACTGATGATTCCTCCAGTGCATCCCTGATTGGTCCATTTTCAAAACCTGCTCCTGATTGGTCTGTTTTCAGGCCCTGAAAGCTCATTGGACAATTGCCCCTATATAAGCCCCTGAGCAAGGAGCCCAAGAACAGATCACCTCAGACTTCCCTGGGATGAGAGAGCAGACCAGCAAGAGCTGTAACACTTGTATCCTGCTCTGCAAGGAGGTGTGGCACTTGTTAAAACCTATCTTATTACTGATCCTGCTCTGCAAGGTTTGGCTCTTTGTGAGAGCTGTCACAGCTGTTGAATAAAACCTAACCTGCTGTTAATCCTGTGGTCCATCAATTCATTCATCAAATTGTTGCAACCAAGAGCCTGGACATCCAGTATCAAAAGTCTGGTATCACCATGACTTTAAATTCATTTATGAGAGGATAAATGGTAGATATTTAAAAGTAAAAGCTCTCTGTCCTGTCCCACTACAGAGAGACTCAGAGGTACAAAGACTGTACTCTTAATCTAGGGTGAATGGATATGACTGTCTCATCTTTTTTTTTTTTTCCAGATTTTTTAAAAAAAGCATGTATTTGACCACACCATGCTAGATTGAGAAGTTGAAAGATTCAGGGATCATATGAGTAGTTAGTATAAGCGATGTTTTAAAAAATCGATGAATATTATTACCTTGTGATTTTCTGTGTGTGGCAAGCACGAATAAATAGGATGTCATGTACAATAAATTATTTCCAAAGATAATTATTTGGCAGCTTGCTGTATTCAGTCTGATTCACGAAGCCTGACAACATAATACATTTACAGGCAGCTGTTGGAAACACAGACTCAGTACTTGAGCCCTTAGGGTCTCAGGTAATTACAGTCATCAGTTTTTTATCTGTTCAGAAACATTACAATTTTTTTTTTTAAATTTCAAATTGATATGAGGGAACATGTGTTTAGATTACATTGTTTTCACTTCTGAGGTAAAATTAAAGTTTGAGCCTTTCACCCAGGGGGTGTGCTGCACACTCTCACATTGGGCACTTTAGGTTGGCTCCGCCAATTCCCCTCCTTCCTCCCTCTACCCTCCCCCGCCCTTGCTAGACTATATTTGTGTTTCTTTGGTGTTCGCCAGGTCTGCCTTTGGAATAAAAGGAGTAAAAGTCTAAACACCGCAAAGAAACGAAAATTTCTGGGTCAGATTCACAGAATAGGCCAACGTGTGACAGATACTGCTGAATATCAAGCTCTGTTTTGTACCTTTCTCATCTAAGGTTAAAAGAGGTTGTCATTTTGGCTCCAAACCTAGCCTGGCTTGGGAGCCAAACGCACGAAACGCGGGTGACTGGGTAGGCTCCAGCCTCTCCGGGCCCCAGACGGTCTCCTTGTGGTTCTCCGGAAAATGCTCCAAAGTTGTGTATTTCGTTTAAAAGGGGGAGACCGGTTCTGCTGCATGCGCGTGGTTGGCTTTCCCCACTAGAACCAAAAATCTGCAGGTAACCCGGTCAGGGCACAAACCAACAGGAGGGCGGACACCACCAGGCGACTACGTGGCCGGCGCTCCCTAAATCCCAGCTGGGACGGTTCCAGGCCGCAAAACCGCTACAAGGGTGTCCTCGGAGCCGCCTGGCTTCCAGGCCAGGAAAGCCCCGCCGTCCGCGGCTGCTGGCGAGTGGGTAGGAAGGCGACCTCGGCTGGCGGACGGGTCTCCCCTATGTCTCCCGGGCGTCCCGGGGTAGCTGCCTCAGGCCTCTGGGGACGCCTGGAGCTCCGGGTCTCGCCGTGCGAACCAGGGCGCATGCGCGCAACTCGCAGGCGCCCCCACCCCCCCGCCCGAGGACACGGGTCCGGCGCCCCCACGGCTCGTACCTGAGGCGTCAGCGTCCGCGTGTCCAGCGCCCTAGCCCTAGTCAGGCCATTTCTGAGGGCGACTGTGGCGCGGCTTCCAGCGCTGAGAAGGACAGCCAGACGCATCGTTTCTCAGACTTCTCCTTTTGGGGCTACTGCTCGACGGAGAACGAGCGACGCGTGGACAACTGGCTGACGCCGGCTGGGGCGAGGTGGGCTCCGCCCCTGGCCCGGGAGGCGCCGCGGCCCCGGCCAGTTGGCTCAGTGTCTGTCTCTGCAGCGCTGACCCTTGTTCCCCCTGTTTGCTCAGACGTTCTTACTCCGATGTCAGAGGTGATTTCAGTATGAACCTCTTTGGGCGCACCTCCTTAAGCGCGCCGCTGCCCAGTGCGCATAATTCCAAATTTTGTGTGGGGATTGGCATACTCCCGTAAGCCTGAATTAAAAGAAAAACAGCCAGCTAGGCCCGGTGGCTCACGCCTGTGATCCTAGCACCCTGGGAGGCCGAGGGCTGGAGTTCGAGACCAGGCAAGAGGATCGCTTCAGCCCAGGAGTTTGAGGTTGCTGTGAGTTAGGACGCCCAGGCACTCTACCCAGGGGGATAGAGTGAGACTGTCTCAAACAAACAAAAAGACTTCTGATCTAGTCCTCCCAATCTCCCAGTCCCACAGTGGTGGTCCCCAACATAACCACTTTAAATGTTTCAAGCTGCTTCTCTTGATGTCTCTTTTCATATTTTAAAATAATGGCCATTTCCTACTTGTTCTTGATTTTTCAGTTATGGATGTAACTGGACTCTTTCTATTTATAGACTCTTTCGACAGAAGATGAGGATTTATGTCTCTTTCATACAACTGACCCAAATTCAGTTTCTTTCCTGCATCTAATAATGCTTACATTAAATATACATAGTAGTTAATTGTTACATTATCATTTTCCATTAACCTACATTACACTAATGTTTATTCTCACTACTACAGTAATTACATTATTGCACACGCTGTAGCAGTTTTTATGTCGTTAGGACTAGGGAATTATTACAGGGCTGTTGCCTGTGGCTGTATTGGTTGTGCCTTGTGCAAGGACTTCTGAGTCATCTGTCCAGAGGAAGAGAGGCTTTATAACGGATCCCCTGCTCCCTGATTCATTTCGCTCAGTCTCACTTCCCTCTGGTCCTAAATTCAGTCTATTTTATTCTCTCTCCCCTCCTCATCTTTCAGCGACTTATATTGTAGAATCACTTAGTGATGCTAACGTTTTAATATTACGAATTTTAAGAGGGATGCCTTAGGTTTTCTTGAAGAGAAGCATCTCCTTGTAACCATGCCGGTCCAAACAAATCTTCATTTGTGTCAGGGCAGGATCTCTGTGATTACAAACTTACTCTCTTAAGACTTTTTTTTTTACTCTGGAATTCACAATTCACTTATTCATTGATTATTTAGTAAGTTCCTTCTATGCACCAGGCACTTTTCCAGATATTGAAGTACATAATTAAAAAAAAGTTCTTGTCCAGGAAGAACCGACTGAAGCAAACAAATAAACATATTAAGAGAAAATATATCAGGGATTAATAAATGGGATGAAGAAAAATACCATAGGCTACAGAGAAATAGAAAGTGCTGGAGGGAGGTAGCACAGATTGCTAGCTATTGGCTTGTGACATGAGGATTTGGGGCTCTTCATACCACTCCCCGCAAATATGCTTCCCTTCCTGCATCTACTAATGTTTAGATTAAAAATGATTATTTTGGGAGACAAAAAAGTGTTAAAAGCTCAGCAACCATGGATGGATCTTGTCAAGTAATGGGCGTCATTCAAAGGTGATCTGACCTGGCTATTTCACTGAGATCTCCCACCCCTAAACTATTATTATCTGCAAGTAATTTCTTTTTATCTAGTCAGTTTCCTCTGAGAGAAAACTTCTAGCATCTTGTCTGTGTCTATATGATAAATGCCTTAATGCCAGTTTCTTGCGGCTGATAAGGTGAGGAACCAGGGGACTCAGTATTTGATAGTGTCTTTCAATAATACATTAATCAAGATAGATTAAATTGCTCTTACAGGCTTGGCACCTGGGCACAAGCGGCTAAGGCGCCAGCCACATACACCTGAGCTGGTGGGTTCGAATCCAGCCCAAGCCTGCCAAACAACAATGATGGCTGCAACCAAAAAATAGCCGGGTGTTGTGGCAGGTGCCTGTAGTCTCAGCTACTTGGGATGCGGAGGCAGGAGAATCGCTTGAGCTCAGGAGTTGGAGGTTGCTGTGAGCTGTGATGCCAAGGCACTCTACCCAAGGCCACAGCTTGAGGCTCTAAAAAAAAAAAAAATTGCTCTTACAAAGTAACACAAGGATGTATTAGGACTAAACCATTATAGGATTTTAATTTTTATAAGAATCCAAAGTGGGTTTTTCTAGTTGGCATGCAGCTTTTCCATACCTGGTAAAGTAAGGACCCAGGCTTCTACCTTGTGGCTTTGCTGTCTAATGTCTCATCATTACCTGCATTGTCCAGCAGAAAGACAGAACTTCCCAGAGAATCTTGAAGAGGAAGATAGAGTGAGGAGCAAAATTTGTGGTTAAAACTTAGAGATGGATAAATACTGTTAAGTGCTTCTAACTTCACTTTTTCACAGATTTCATGTATCTTCAAAATGTATGATTTAAGCTTCTTTATCTCCATTTTCTAAGTGAAAAAGGTGGAGTTCCAGGGGGTAAATAATTTTCTCAGGTTTACTGCTGCAAAGTGGCACAATTAGGTCTTGAAGCAAGATTGTAAAACTTACGCAGTTTACCATTTATTTTTAAAAGATATGTGGTCTTTAAGGCAATTTTAAAATAACCTTTTTTTTCCTTTTTTTGAGACAGTGTTCTTTTCTTCTTTTGGGACTTTTGCCCTGGCTAGAAAGCAGTGGGGTCATGATAGCTCAATGCAACCTCACACTCCTAGGCTTGAGTAATTTTCCTGACTCAGCTTCCTGTGTAGCTGGGACTACAGGTGCATGCCACAACACATGGCTGATGTTCCTGTTTTTTGTAGAGAAGAGGTCTTGCTCTTGCTCAGGCTGGTCTCAAACTCCTAGCCTCAACTAATCTTCTTGCCTCAGCCTCTTAGAGTGCTAGGATTACAGGCATGAGCCACCGTGCCCAGCTGGAAAATAGCCTTTAAACTGAATTTAAAAAAGTATTATTTTTCTGTGGCTATCTTTTTTACTTATCACTTATACTGCCTGGAAAATGCATAAGGTAAGCATTTCAGAAATTTTTATTGTATATCCTGAACTTCTGAGAAGTAGCCCAAGGGATGGGTAGTTCATAGCTAGAAAAATCATATACAAATTTGTTTACTAAATAGGCTAGAATGATCTACAGTAATTGGTAGTTATTTTACATTGTATAGAAAGAGACAGCTTATTTAAGAAGGTAATGTAGGACATTTATCATATGTACATCATTGTATAAGGAAATGTCTATGACTCTGCCACTGTGCTTAAAAAATAGGTATTGCCAGCAACTTGTGCAAGAGCTTTTGAGTCATTGCACATTCCTTCCTGGTCATGTCCTCCTCCTTACCACACTCCCTCATTTCTCTGAAGTAACCTTGATCTAGAATTTTGTGTTAATAATTACGTTTATTTTCTTTATAATTGAACTACACTTGGATATAAGTCTAAACAATAACTGCTTTGGTTTGCCTAGTTTAGATTGCTTTTTAAATGAATGCAGACTGTATTTATTATTTTATGTACTTCTTAGCTTTAACTTTATGTTTTGCAAATTACCTCTCAGTTGCATAAATAAATTAATAATAAATTAATATACCTTAATTTTTTTTGTTAATTTGACTACTCTGGATAAATCTATTTGAATTTCTTTGTATATGCCTCCTAATTCCACTGGGAGAATTTCTTTAGGGCAAACATTCCTTTGCCCTTTTTCTGTTATAAAACAAAATCTGTATTTTCTTGGAAATCTGTGAGCCTGCAGACCTTAAATGTTTTTAAATGTATAATAAATGCATAGGGTTATGAAGAAAAAAATTACTGAGAAAAAAATTGAATTATAATCATAACACAAAGAAAAAATTTGAATTAGAATAATAAATATAGAAGCAAAATTTTCAAAAAGAAAGAGATATGCTTGATTAGAGCGCTAATTAAAAGTATCTAATGATAGATGTAGGAGGTATAATTTTTTTTCTTTTTTTAAATTAAATCATTGCTGTGTACATTAATGAAATCATGGGGTACAATGTGCTGGTTTTACATACAATTTGAAATGCTTTCATCAAACTGGTCAACATAGCCTTCACAGCATTTCCTTAGTAATTGTGTTAAGACATTTGTATTCTTTTTTTTTTAAGATTCTTTTTTAATTTTTTATTT
>NW_003852409.1:8814190-8834398 GCF_000181295.1 Otolemur garnettii | reverse complement strand
CAAACACAAGAGGTATAATTTTGAAGTAGCTATCAGTATAGAAAAAATTTTGATGTACTTTCAACAACTGTAAATGGAATTTGACAAAAATATATGTGAGTTTTATTTGTTACAAAGTTGAGTTTCCTGCTAATAATTTTGTGGTTTGTTGTGTATCTTTACAATCAAAGGTGAAGCTTAATCTCAGAAGTTGGTAATAAAAATATGATTTTTTTCCCATCCAAATTAACAGCCCTTCTGGATTCTATCGATAGACTTCTTGGGCTCTGTGTATTAGAGGTTACAAACTACTGAGTATATACCCAGGAATGGAATTGCTGGGTTGTAAGATATGTATATATTTATCTTTACTAATAGTGCCAAACTGTTTTATAAATTTATATTCTTTATGACAGTATATGAGGTTTTTCTGACCATTTTTTTTTATTATTGCTCATCTGGTTTAAGGAGTGTGAAGATGTATTTTTATACCTTATGCCAACAAGTTGAAGGGTGGTGAGAATTATGCGTAGCAGGCAAGGAAAACAATCCCCTTGATGGTGTTCCTGCTTGATTTTGTCCCAAGGTCTGGCTTGTGCAAGTGTGCAGAAGGAAGCAGGAGACGTGGATCCAGTGCTGGCCCAACTGAGTAGCAGGGTAGCAACTATTCATGTACTCTCTAGATGCTCGGTAAGTATTTTCATTTTTTGGTGCTATGTTCTAGATCACTATATGGTGGCATAGCTCCTGTTTCCTTATTAGATTCAGTTTGTGCTTATGTCTGTTTTTGCTGTTATATTTGAGTTCCTGTAATGCAAGCTATAGGCATTTAGAGTGGAGTTAATTTACAGGGAGGAAGGGAAGGAGAGAGAGAGAGGGAGGGAGAGAGAGAGAAAGAGAGAGAGAGACAGACTGGATTATGTATTGGAGAAAAAAGTTTTTAGTAAGGAAAGGTTACTCTCATTAATAAAAATGTAAATGGTAATAAAAATCAATTTTCATTCAAATTTCCTTAAAATGAGACCTGTTTCTATCACAGAATATTTATTAATAACCTATGTCTATTGAATATTAAATTCGATGTTTTAGGGAGGAAAATTTTAAAAAAACACTGCATCCCTCTTTATGAGGTTGTCAATGTGTCTTGGTATTTCTTTATCAGTCTCTTTTTCCTAGCTGCCTTATAATAAGCAGAAGATTTGTGAATAGCTAAATAATTGTTAGCTATCTTAGTATATATGTCTATATACTAAGACATTTTACTATTTTAACTTGTGAATTACTTAAAAGCATGTTTTAAAATTTCCACATTTAAAAGATACTTTTGAGGTTTCTCTTTTCAGTAGTAATTTCGGAAGTGTTACATTCTGGCCATAGATTGTGATTTTGTTGTTGTTGTTTTCTTTTCTTCTTCTTCTTCTTTTTTTTTTTTGACACAGAGTTCACTCAGTTGCACTGGGTAGAGTGGCGTCCTAGCTCATAGCAAGCAATCAAAAACTCTTGGGCTCATGCTATCCTCCTGGCTTAGTCTCCCGAGTAGCTGGGGCTATAGGCGTGCTCCACAATGCCTGGCGAGCATTCTATTATTAGTAGAGATGGGGTCTTGCTCCTACATAAGCTGGTCTTGAACTCCTGAGCTCAGGCGACCCACCTACTTTGGCCTCCCAGAATGCTAGGATTACAGGTGTGAGCCCAGCCTGTAGATTATGATTTAAATGATACTGATTTTTTTTTTTAATTTCAAATTAATATGAGGTACAATTTTTAAAAAATTGGGTAAAAATGTTTAACCTAGATCAAAAGTAAGAACTACAGAACACAAAGATTATCTTAAAATCTGTTTTGCCTTGTGCTTTTTACATTAAATTATTTTAATATTTATCTCTTTTCCACAGCTAGGAGTTTTTTAATTTTTGGCTTATATTTGTGAATTCCAGTCTATCATTTGAGAAAATTTAGGACATTAAACACAGAGCCATCTAAATTTTTGTGTGTTTCTCGTGAAGATAACATTTCCTTCTGAATCAAGATCAATATGATGTATAGTCTTTGCTGTCTAAGTATCTTCATTGATCTATTCCATGAATTTCTTTAATTTTTTTACATAGTCACTGAGTTATTCACTTTTGCTAGATTTCAGAATGCTTTGAAATTTAAACCTTTTGGTCAGTAGCATAAAATTTATTTGTAGTAGTTCTTTCATCATCAATACTATTAGTGTTTAGCATATTGAGCACACCCTCATTCCTCATTTTAAAATAGTATTTTGCGTTATAGCATGCGTATTAACACTTGTATTCTGTAATTATTTGCATCATAATACAATCACTGTCACTTATGTTGTCCTTAACCAACAGTGCTTCACATTTACAATCATTTTTGTGCCCACATGTGCTGTGAGAATGTGTGCAGCACAGGAAAGAAACAGTTTAGCCAACTTACAGATAAATTGTTTGACTATGACTTTAACTCCTGTTTTTTTGACTTTAACTTCTGAATTTTATTAAGGTTCTGCATCAGAGAAGGCCCTGAAAAATGTGAGTGATTATATAAAATTTATATGATTTGCTTTAAGAATAGAAATGTTATGAAATATATAGTAGGTTATCATGTGTAAGTATAGGAATGGCATTATTAAAGACTTCATGGCCTTAGTTCAATTGAAAATGTGAAATTGCAGAATAAATGCAGTAGGAGGAACCAAATTTCTTTTGCTAAGATTTCTATGGTCTTCCATGCCCAAGGAATCAGTAGTCTGCTCAGAAATAGCCAAGAATACATGAAGGAATATCATAAACAACACATCCTGCTAGAGAAATTTTCTGTTTTCTTTTTTTCTTGTTACCTTAAAACCTGATTCTGCTAAATCTTCTGATATATTTCTTTTCTCTCCTTTACTTCTCTTCCTCTTGCACTCATCCCCCAGGAATAGCAACTGAAATCCTGACAAGAGTTCAGATGCAAAATTAAGTTTCACAGGGACCATTAAAATTGATTTTTTATTTTTCTTGTAAAAGTTGTAAATAACCTATTAAAAAGTTTTGCCTTTTTAAATAGTAGAACTCTTTCCTAAATTAAATTTGAGAGAATTTATAATGATACCATTTTTTTTTTTTTGAGACAGAGTCTCACTATGTCTCCCTGGCTGCTGGGCAGAGAATGGATTGTAGGAGAACAAAAGTGGAATCAGGCACTCATTTGGGAAGCCACTGTAGTAGCCTAAGTGAGATGGTTTAGTCTAAGGTGGTAGCAATGGAAGTGGTCAGGCTAGGGTAAATTTTGAATATAAGGTTGATAAAATCACTGGTGGGTTGGATGTGGGTGTATGGTGCTGCCACTTGCTGAGATGGGGAAAAGTGGAGGAGGAGTAGTTTCAGGATGGGAAATTCAAGGCTTTTATTTTGGACATGTTATATTTAAAATGCTTTTTAGACTAGATCTCAGGGCTGTAGATACACACATACATTTCACTATTCTAAAATTAATTATCATGTTAACATTGGTCATTGTAAAATTATAAGCTTGATAAAGTAGTGCAGGGGATATGTGTATGTATATATCCATATATATATTAATATAATTATGTTAGGTGGATTTTGCCTATTGTTAAAATCAAACTTCTGATTCCCAGAATGAATGGAACCATGTATACAACAGAGGGAATATTATCTCAGCCAGGGTTATTGTTAGTGTTATGTATTAAATATAACACAGTGATACTTCCCTTCTTCTATCAAAGAAATTATCTTAAAAAAACAAGCTTTACACAAAAAGCAATACACAATAATTAAAAGAATCTATTGAATGAAGCCGTTGACTCTGTTTCTGTTTGTGTTATTACAAAGACAGATTATTCATAGACCACGTCCCTAGTGATCTCTCAGTAAAACAACAGATATATTGTATATATAATTAGAAAATATAAATCTTCTCATAATAGATACTGCAAAGCCTAAATAGATTGCTATAGGAATTTAACTTAGAAGAAGACGAGGTAGAATCTTGCTAAGCTGATAAAAAATGCTTGAAGTCAGAGGGCACTTTTTTGAAAGTTACCTTCAGTTTTCATGGATAGGGAGGGCAATTTTAGATGGAAAGAATAGCATTAGTAAAGATACAGAATTAGCAGTTGAAAGGATGATTTAGGCAATGACAAATAAGCTTGTTTACTTTTAGAATAAGAAAGAAGTCATATATTATTTATTCATACTCTTAAAGAAATCTTACTTTCATATCTTATCCTCAGATAACCCACAAGAAACAGACATGTATGGGGAAAGGTAGAGGGAATGTGTATTTTTTTTAATACCTTGAGCTAGAGACTGAATTCCACATTTGTGTGAGTGAGAATGTAAACTTTGATAGGTTAAAGTTCATAATCTTAGTAAACTATAGAGTTAGAGTTCGTACCCATTTTTTCCTGACTTCTGAGCCCATATACTTTTACAACTCTGCCACACTGAATAAATTCAATGCAATATAACAAGAAGTTTAATAGAGCCACATTTCAAAATATTTAGAATATGAGAGGAAGAAACAAATTCTTTATGGACCTTCTGCTAAAACAGTAAAAAGGTGACATTTGTGAAATATGATGAAAACAAGAACCATGGACAAATAAGGTAATAGGACAAAAATTCTTAACTTGGCATCTCTAACAACTTTTTCCCCATAATTTAGTGCCCAATTTCTCAATTCCTTTCAAAATCAATCTTTCTCCAAATTCCTTGTCATAGAAGCACAGACTACTTTGCTTGAAAAAAAAGGCTATCATAGTCAAGGAAGGGTGAGACAGGGAAAAAGAGACGGTGAAAACAGTAGGAAAGCTGGATACTAGGAAATGGTGGAAAGAGATGCTCCAGAGCAGTTGTAAGATGCAGTGCAGTGAAATTTCCTATTATGTGCTGCTGTGGTATTGGAGTTCTAAAGAAATGTACTTGTCCATGTTAAACGTACTTTTGATTTCAGGACTCTGTCTTTGTTAAGAACAAACCACATACATCCTGATTTTTTAAGGGTTGTAATGATACTTCCAATACCCATAATGAAAGGCAGGCAATGGGTTGTGTTCTTTGTTTTTTAAATTTGGTTTTTAACTGAAAGTGTACAAATTATAACTATACAGCTTGATATATTTTCACAAATAGAACAACTCAAGGTGCTTGTAACTTGGATTTTAGTATTTCTGCGTAATTTTTGGTGAGGAAGCACTATTATTTTATAAATTTCTTTTCTGTAGTTCCAAGAGCATATGCTGCAGTCTTCTGTGGGAGTAGACTCACTCAACATAATGGGAAGGACCATGCCAATGAGTGCTTTGACTTATGTGTCCATTCATTTTTATTGGGAGAAATTCTGATTCCTTCCCAATTAAGAACAGCACTTATTGGGTTGGCGCCCGTGGCACAGTGGTTATGGCGCCAGCCACATACACTGACCGAGGCTGGCGGGTTCAAATCCAGCTCGGGCCAGCTAAACAACAATGACAACTGCAACCAAAAATGGCTGGGTGTTGTGGCAGACACCTGTAGTCCCAGCTACCTGGGAATCTGAAGCAAGAGAATCGCTTAATCCCAAGATTGGAGGTTGCTGTGACCTGTGATGCCATAGCACTCTACCAAGGGCCACATAGTGAGATTCCATCTCAAACACCCCTCCCCCTACAACAAATAGCACTCATTAAGCAAGAATTGTTAAAATTATTAGGGAAAGATTATTTATCATGTTTAAATTGGTAAGTAACTATTGCTACATAACCATAAAAGTCACCTCTAAAATGCCCTAGTGGCTGAGAATAGTGCCAGTGATTCAAGCCTCATTGATGTGTTTTTGGTTTAGGTTTTTTTTTCTTTTTTCACATTTGAGCATCTTTATTTCTGAAATTACAAATAATCGTTGTTGACATTTGCAAGTAGAAAAACTAAAAAAGCAAAGGAATACCTCATCATAGCATTATTTTGTGATATAATGAAACCTCATGATGGCAGGTAGCCAGCATTTACATTCAGAGATACAATGTCATTTTAGTTAAATGTTACCTCCCCATTTTCCAAATTTCTCCTTGTTATTTTTTCTTCACATTAACTTCAAGTAAGACAAGTTTATACAACCTCTAATACCTGTTATAACTACTGTTGTTTTCTTTTTGCACATATACAATTTATTAAATAAACATTTAATCTATTTTTAGTAGGTAGCAAAAGAAATTGAAAACATATTTATCCCATTAATCACTTCCATATTTATATGTTATCACATTCTGAATTTTACTTCTATTTTGTTTTTAATCCACACAGAAATTGTTTTATTTCATTTATTCATCTATTTTACATTTCCACATAATGATGAATTAGTTTTTTATTAACTTTTTTATCTTAGACATTGTATAAGTGTTTTTTAATACATGGATGTCTTGTATAATGCTTAAGTCAGGGCTTTTGGTGTGTCCATCACCAAAATAGTGTTCATTGTACCCAGTAGGTAGGTTTGTATCCCATACCCATCCTTCTGCCCTCCCTTCTTCTTGGTTTCTCATGTTCTTTGTATCCCTTTGTGCCTGTGTGTGCCCTTCTGTTAGCTTCCATTTGTTATTGAGAACATACGTATTTGGTTTTCTATTCCTGAGATACTTTACTTAGGATAATGGTCTCCAGTTTCTTCCTCATTGCTGCAAATAACATTATTTCATTCCTTTCTATGGCTGAGCAGTACTACATGGTATATTATACACACCACATTTTCTTTGCCTGCTCATGAATTGAAGACATTTAGGCGGATTCCACATCTTTGGAATTGTGAATTATTTTGGTGCTGGTGTCTTTTTGATAAGATTTCTTCATATCCTTTGGGTAGATACTCAGCAATGGGATTGCTAGATCAAATGGTAGTTCTATATTTATTTCTTTGAAGAATCTACGTATTGTTTTCCATAGATGTTGTGGTAATTTGTAGTCCCACCAGGATAATATAAGCATTCCTTTGTCTCTGAATCCATGCCAGCATCTATTGTTTTTTTTTTTTTTTTGACTTTTTAATAATAGCCCTATTTTAATAGGGGTAAGGAAATATCTCATTATAGTTTTAATTTGCATTTCCCTGATGAGGAGTGCTGTTGACCATTTTTTAATATATTTATTGGCCATTAAAACTCTTATGGGAAAATATCATTGATAATAGATATTATCACCCTGGTAGTAGGTTAGGGGCTCAAGAGGAAAATGGATATAAGAGGGCCCATATGAAGAGGCATGGCTAGTAAATACCCTGAACGATGATATTTAATGTTGAGTCTTTTTCTTGCTGCATCATAGTAACTTTATTTTGCTTTCAATCCCAAGTAAAGGTGTTAAACATAATGGCCTTTTGAATTGTTGTTCGTGTTTGTTCTTTGTGGGAAAAAATGTACCGTTGAACATTAGGATAACACAGAGGCATATGAGATTACCAGAGGAAATGATAGAAACCTTTAGAACAATAATCTGGAGCAAAAATGAAAACCAGAATCTGAAAAAGCATAAATATTCCTTGGAAATTATTTGGAAGGTAACTGAAATATCTTCTGGCATGCATAGTAGCAATTGGATTATTATACTTAAGTTATTAAAGGAAAGAAAAATCCTTGAAGGCTGGAGAATTTGGGATTATTTTAGGTAATCCAAAATTATTTTTTGGATCCTCATAATTTTTTGCCTCAAAAATATTAGTGGAGGTGGGGTGGCTAAGAAATACTTTAGTTAAAACTATATGATTGTGATAAAATTTCAAGTCAAATTAGTTTTTTATAAAAAGGTAATAATTAACTCACATAATTTTTTTTAGTTTTAGTTATATTATTTTTTATGATAATTGTGAAACAGTTGACATAGTTGAATCAGAGTAAAAATAACAGCCTCAGACACTCTCTATCTTCCCCTGTAAACTCTCCTTTTGCATTTTTAGTTAGGCTGTTTCCATATACAGGTAAAGATTGGCTCTAGGATTGTATCCTATCCGTTTAGCAACTTTTAGTAGAAACATTGTCTCTTGTCTCATACTATGACAGCGTTCTTGGATTGAGTTTGATTAACTTGACCTGGGTCACTTGCCAAACTACCATAGCTAGAGGGATTTACTTTTTTTATTGGCTATTACTTTGTTCAATGCTTACCACTATTTCCAGAAAGTTGGATTAGACCCATCTAATATCACACAGACTCAGAGGGACAGACTGTTAAATTATAGAAAGAAATGTATGTATTCTTTTACTAGAAGAAGGAATACTTGACAAGAAAAACATAAATGTTCAACTCAAAATAACCAATAAAGGAGAATGAGAAGACAGAAGGAAGGAAGAGAAAGGAAGTAGATAAAGGAAGGAGGAGGAGTGTGAAATCAACCCAAGTGCCCATTAATCCATGAATGGATTAATAAACTGTGGTATATGTACCATCTGGAATATTATGCAGCCTTAAACAAAGATGGAGACTTTACATCTTTTGTATTAACCTGGATAGAGTTGGAGAACATTCTCTTTAGTAAAATATCACAAGAATGGAAAAGCAAGTATCTAATGTGTTCAATATTAATATGAAGTTAGTAGATGAATCAATACATGTCCACACAAGAGAAAAACTCAATTTAATTAAAGTTGGGGAAAAGGGGGAGGAGTCAGGGGAATTGGTGTACCTCATGGGTCCATGGAAGGGTAAATGGCACACCTTCTGGGTGAGGGGCACAACTACAACAGAGACCTTATGTAACAAATGCAAATGTTGTAACCTAACCATTTGTACTCTCATAGTAATCTGAAATTTAAAGAAAAAGAAGGGAGGAAGGGAATGGGCAAGAAGGGGGAGGAAATGGAAGAGAGAAGAGGGAGAGAACAGCAAAGGCAGAAGAGAAAGAGATAGGAAGAGAGGGGAGAGCAGGGAACCAGGAGCAGAGAGATTCATCTTGATGAAAAGCCATATGCTCTATATGGGATCATTTATCAGAGCTAGAAACTCTGCAGACACAACACTATTTAGAAAGTTTATGTGGTGATTCTATGTTGAAAAGAATGGGAGTCCCATATTTGTGTCTCTTGATACTGGGTTTTGTGACTTTCTCTGTGAATACAAAACACCTGATTTGATCCCATGTTGATCATATCACATGCTTCAAGGCCTTTCATATTTTCCCTAAATGTAAGTGTCTGCTCAGTACTTTCTTCATAGCTTCTTTTACCTCCTTATTCCTCAAGCTGTAGATAATAGGGTTCAACATTGGGGTTACAACTCCATAAGACAGTGCAATGATCTCATCAGATACTTTTGTGTACTTTGACTTGGGCTTCATGTACATAAAAAGAGCTGAACCATAGAATAAGATGACCACAGTCAGGTGGGCTGAACAGGTAGAAAAGGCCTTCTTTCTCCCCTCAGCAGAATTAATTCTCAGTATAGATGAGAGAATGAACACATAGGAGACAAAAATTAACAGTAGAGGAATAACCAATATGACAATACCTGCCACTGCCATGATAAGCACATTCATGGAGATATCTGAACATATAAGTTTAAGAAGAGCCAGAATCTCACAGGTTATATGATCAATGACATTATTTCCACAGAAAGGCAACACCATTGTCAGGACTGTTTGAACTAAGGAGATCAGACAGCCTATGATCCAAGACCACGCAGCCATTTGAATATATAATACCTTGTTCATGATGATGGGATACCTCAGTGGGTTGCAGATGGCTACATACCGGTCATAGGCCATCACAGCCAGGAGGACACACTCAGTGCATCCCAAGCTAAGAGAGATAACCATTTGGAGAGCGCAGCCAATGAAGGAGATAGATTTTCTCTCAGACATAAACATAACAAGCATTTGGGGAATGGTTGATGATGTGTAGCAGATATCCAAGAATGAGAGGTTTCCAAGGAAGAAGTACATGGGAGTGTGGAGGCGAGAATCTAATATGCTGACAATAATAAGGAGGCTATTTCCCAAGAGGATTATTAGGTACATGATGAGACAGAGCACAAACAGACAAAGCTGGAGCTCTGGGTATTGGGAAAGCCCCACCAGAAAGAATTCAGTTGCGGCAGAGTAATTTCCAGTCTCCATGTGTCCATGTCACCTGCAGAGTTTATGAGAGGACATGACTCAGAGTAATTTGAATTTTTGATGTATAAATTCATATCAGTTTTACCTCTGTGGTTTTGATTTATTCTTTGAACAGCCCCCCAAATCAGTAACAGCAGGGATATTGTGTTAATTTTACTAATGTAAAGAAGGCACTGGAAGGTCAATTCTACTTAGAATTACACAATAGCTGTTTTGGGAAGTGTCTTGGGAAGTTGTTTTGGGAAGTGTCAGGCCTCTAATTACATAAAATATAGGGATAAACTACTTTCAGTTGTAGATACATGAGGAATTCTTTATGAATAAATATTTTGAAATAGTATTTTATTCTAATAAAGTGGGATCTAATTTAAAGTATCACATAGACTTAGCAGCATGTCACTTATCTTTAGTATGACTATTTTGAGCTACTTAACTTTTGGAGACGCAACTAGCTAAGCTACTAGTGTCAGCTACAAAAATGGGGGAAAACTATGACTCTTAGACAGTTTACTGTGAGAATTAAGTTAGACAAAATTCATTAGGTGTCTGGCATAGTAGGTAGCTCTAACATCATCTAAAATATGTATGTGGGAGTGCAATATGATTTAGTATAACAATATTAAGTGTATATATGTATTCATAAATATTATATATTATAATTTTAAAGTCTACCTGATTGTCTCAAAAAGAAAGAAAATTGATTTGATTTTGTTTTCTCATAAATTTTAGGGCAAGGGATTTGACATTTTGGCCCATAATTTATGGACCATGAACAGTTTCTGATCTAAGGTGAATATCTAACTAGTTAAGAGTCTGGAAATTATTGAAGTTTGGTTCCCAGCACCTTCCAGGCATCAAGGAGACTGGGCTGTCATTGGGTAAAGCTTTATTCAAGGCCTAGAATTCACCGTTCTTTAATATAAATCACTGAGTACTACCTTTCTTCCTAAGCTTTGCAAGTGAAGAGTGCATCCTTAGGTTTTCCATATTATTTTTATTTGTGGTCATGTAGCTCTCATATGTGGCTGAACTGATGGCTAATTTTTATTGAGTACTTTGTTTTAGGTACATTACACTATTATAAGTTCATTTAATATATTAATTCATTTAATCTTTAGTGCAACTCTATGACTCATACAATTTTTTTTGACTACCATTAAGTGGGAGAAAACAGAGACAAAGAAAAGTTTAAATAACTTTTACAAGGTCACAGAGATAATAAATGTTAAATCTAGAATTCAACATCTAGTCACTTGGCTCCTGAAATGGCTCTATTACTTTCTATATCAGACTATCTCATAGATTCCTGTACCAACTCTAAAGAGAATATTATAAAATGTTTATTCTTGTGTTAAATTTATATAAGAATAATCATTTGTTTTATGTCTTATCATAGTGATGTGTATGATAGAAAACTCTGAAGGCTGGATCATAGTCTCCTTTTTCTTTGGAATGTGATCTTAGTTTTTTACATGTACCAAACAATCCCACAATTGTGAGAATAGCATAATCAAGAATAACATGAGAACTCTCGCCCTTACATTTGCCTCTGACAATCATGCACCTGGAATCCTTCAGTCTTTATCTTTACTCTGCAAATTGGCATACACTTCAGGGTCTTTAATTGTTCTAACTCTTGCCTCTTCCATTGCAACTAACTTTTTGCTAAGCTGTGCCTACCTATAATTTTAGCCCCACATCCTTAAAAACTCAGTTCCTCCAGTTGTTTGATTATTTATCCTGTTAAGGTGACCAAACATGATTATTGATTTATTATATAAAGGATTATGTCTTTTGCTTTGTTATACTATCACTGTTTTTTTTTTTTTGAGACAGAGCCTCAAGCTATCCCCCTGGGTAGAGTGCTGTGGCATCACAGCTCATAGCAACCTCCAACTCCTGGGCTCAAGCAAGTCTGCTGCCTCAGCCTCCCAAGTAGCTGGGACCACAGGTGCCCGCCACAACGCCTGGCTGTTTTTTGGTTGCAGCTGTCATTGTTGTTTTGGTGGGCCCGGGCTGGATTTGAACCCACCACCTTAGGTATATGTGGCTGGTGCCTTAGTCACTTGAGCCACAGGCGCCAAGCCACTATCACTGTTAATAGTCTTATTCCCTGGGTTATTGTAGAAGAATGAAAACATTTCTTGAAGATCAGCTACACATTTTCTCTGGCATTTTTGTATTCAAAGAGCTAGAAGACATGGGATGAGGGGCTTACTCATTTGCTGGTCATAGGTGACAGCACTCTTATCTTCCAATAAGGGACAGGACAGGAAAAGTATTCTCTCTCCATTCCTTTTCCATATAATTTCTCTTCTTCTTAGAGAATATCATCTGGAAGGTGATTTTGATAAAGTTAAAGAGATGATTGTACCAATATTTTAGTATAATGAAAAATATTCCCTTCTTTCTAAACCCTCCTTTCCTGTTTATAGTCACATTGGTACATGGACTTATTTCCACAAAGGAATCCATTATAATCATATTCATCATGATTTATAATTGAAATTCTACTCATCTCTCCCCAAATCTCTTTAATTTGTTGGAAGACAGTTGTGAAAGAGGAGTAGCAGATAGCCATTCTAGAGAATGAGGAAGAGGAGGAGAAGGAAAAGAAGCCAAATTTTAGTCTTAGAGAAAGTACACTAAACTTAACACTTGTATAATAGGAGTGAAGTTATTGAGGAGAAAGGGATGAAGGAGGTGTGACTATATTTGGCTCTGTTTAAAAAAGGTTCCAAGTGAGAGAAGATATTTTTCCATAATGAAGGGCAAATGAAAGAAAGCAAAAGTAACGACTTCACCAAAACACTTAAAGCATCGCGAAAAGCCTCTCAACTCCCTCAATTTCCTTTCTTCTCCTACTTTTGCCATTTCTCTTCCCATGACAGTGTCAAGAAAGGAGTACTGAGTGTATTTGCTCTTTAATAACCTCGTCAGAATCCCCACATAAGACACACAGATAGAGAAATACATTCTGAGGAAATACAATGTTCTTACTAGGAAGCCCAGCGAAAGTCCTCTACCCCATGCTCCAACAACATTGTCAGCCTTCGGTCCCACTAATGAAGAAATTCCAAAGCCACTACTGATAATCCCAATTCTCTGCAATGACTACATGGGGTTTCTTTTAGCCTCCGCCAAATACTCTTTCATCTTCATCCATTTGTACATGTTATTTTTTTAAGCTGAAGGAGCTTCTTCCAACTTACATGTTATCTTTTCTAAGAAACATCCTCACTTCTTGGTCTGAGTAGGATGCCTCTAGTACATGTTTTCTGAGCTCATAGCATTCTTCATTTACTCATTTGTTCAATACATACCTTGCCATATATACTGTGAAACATAATAGGGCTTCATTGTGAATACTAGTCTCTCAAAATGGACAGTTATTTAACACTTTGAAGAAACAAACAATGTGCTATATAACATGTTCCCATGTGAAAGATGTTATGGAATACTTTGTAGATTATTTTATCAAACTAAAATAGCCCTTTTACCCAAAACTATCAACTATCCTATTAATAAAATATATATCCAAAGAACAGATAGTACATTCAAATTGTATGCTAAAATGATGTCAGTTATTTTAATTAACTAAACCGTTGTGATACATAGCGAAAATTATTGCTTGGAAATCTATCAGTATAATATATACTGCACTGCTAGTGGGAATGCAAACTAATATGTTCTTTTTGGAAAGATGTTTGGAGATCTCTTAGGGATCAAATAGACCTGCCATTTGATCCTGCAATTCCTCTACTAGGTATATATTCAGAAGACCAAAAATCACTTGATAACAAAGATATTTGCACCAGAATGTTTATTGTAGACCAATTCATAATTGCTAAGTCATGGAAGAAGCCCAAGTGCCCATTAACCCATGGATGAATTAATAAACTATGGTATATGTACCATCTGGAATATTATGCAGCCTTAAACAAAGATGAAGACTTTACCTCTTATGTTTACATGGATGGAGCTAGAACATATTCTTCTTAGCAAAGTATCTCAAGAATGGAAGAAAAAGTATCCAATGTACTCAGCCCTAGCATGAAACCAATTTATAAGCACCCACGCTTCCATGTGAAAGCTATAACCCAACTACAGCCCAAGATGAAGGGGAAAGAGGAGGGGGAGGGGAGGGGAGGGGAGAGGATGGGTGGAGGGAGGGTAACTGGTGGGACCACACTAATGGTGCATTTTACAAGGGTACATGTTAAATCTACTAGGTGTAGAATGAAAGTATTTCAAATTATATATAAAACCAGCACATTGTACTCCATAATTTCATTAATGTACACAGCTATGATTTAATAAAAGAAAATACGTAAAACAAATAGATAACATTTAAAAATGTGTTATTAATATTTTCCTCGAATTATCTGATCCAACAATAGACTAAAAAATGGAAATACGTGACATTGCATGTACTATCACATTTCAAATTCTATTATGCTTCAACAGTTGCTGTAAGTTTGTATTCTAGGATTCTGACATTCTGGAATATGATGGTCATGGCATATATGTGAGAAGATATAATGTCACATGTAACATAATCAATGCAAATTATAGTCATAGAGGTGAGTTAAGGACCAGAGGCAATACTCATGATAGCATACACAAAATGTTTCTTAATAATATAAAAGATTGTAATTTTGTATATGTGTGCCTGTAAGAACTAATTCAAAATGTTAACTATGGTTTTTCTCTGGGACTTGGAGAACTAATAAGTTTGTCTATATTTTCTAAATAATTCTTCGTTAACCTTTATTTCATTATTCTAAATATCAGAAATAACATTTTCAAATTTTCCTTGGAAGGTGATAGTGGCAAGGACATCTAAAACTTTGGATAAGTAGAGAATAAAACATACAATGGATGGAAACTTGGAGAGGGTTTTCTTGTTGTTTTATGTTATATAGACTAATTTAATGTTGTTTAGCATTCTTATTTCAACCAATCAGTCTCACACATATAGCCATCATCAGCAGATACAGCCTTAATTATTGTAAAAGGAGCCTGGAACCTACCATTTAGAATGTGATCAAGCTTAGCAGTGCAGAGTGCCACACAAGAACAAGAAAGAAAGGACGTGACTGGTAGGCAGGAGGGAGCATAGGGAAACATAAGGAGCTTCTGTTACCTCTGTTTTTTCCTTTCTATCATAAAAATGTGAAATTTCAGTTTTTTATTGTTCAGGTTTTATTCATCTCTCCCCAAAGACTTGGTCATAGATTGGTCCTCATCACTGGGCATCACCTATGGAAAGAAAGCATACTTCACTATTGTGGATGGTGAAGCATTCACCCTTCTTCCCATGTTTACAAACAGGAGGGAGCAGTAGTTTACAAAGTCTAAGTACTCACCAGACTCCTTGATTTTGACAAAAGGAACCATTTTCAAGCAGAGTATAACACACTTACCATGGAAGGTTTCTTCAGGAGGAAATTCTCAACTCTAAATATTAATTTTGTGTCTTGCTTCATCTAGATTTCTTCCTACTGTTTTTAAAACACCTTTGTTTTTCACAATAGGAGAAATCTGACAGGAGATCCCCAAAGCTTGTCCAAATAAAATGACCCCCCACCAGTAATTTTTAAAAAGAGTTGATAATAAGCAGTATTAGGTGATTTAGAAGTAAGTTATCTTCTCATTTTTAAAACAGTCTTAGTAAAACTTACTCTGCATTTTTTTTCCTTCGGCTAACCTTGGTGTGGGGGTTCCAAGTAAAATTCTTTGTTGCTGGGAACATAGCCAAGGCTTTAAGCTCTTCTTGTGTCGAAGCCTATATATAAGCAAGCGTTTAATTCTCAGATCGATTAGAACATTCTCTCCTGTATGTTTTAATCACTTCTAGGGCTATGCCATGGATGTCTTCTTGATCCAGTCTTCTTGTCCTTATTGCTGATTAAGGTATCTTTATGGAGAAGTGCTATGATTTAATGGAAAGAACAGTTGTTTTGTAGTCAGAGGACTTAGAGTGCAGTCTTGGCTTTGTGGCTTATGAGCTATATAAACCTTGAGCATGATACTTAACATAAGCATAATGTAATACGGAGTGACAATACCTACTCTGTAGGGTTGTTGTCAGGATTAACATAACATACATACCTGAAAGATCTTCCTATGGATCTTGGTACATTGCATAGTGTATGCTGCTTTAATATGAAGTCCTAGTCTGCTCTTACTTATTTTTCCATGGTAAGGAGAAACAAGTAATTTAAAGTGATGTTCATAATTATTCAAGGTATTTCCTTCACTTAATAATTCTTATTTTCCATGATTTTTTCACTATTCAATTCATAACTTTACAAATAAAGCATTCAGAATTTTTAGTTCTTGTGTCCTCTCTCCTTTCTGAAAATAGCTCTTCCCAACTTTGCTCTAATCTATATCATTTAAGCATCAGTGTAGACTCTTCACAATTTCCACATTCAATAGATCACATGGCTATTGGAACTATGGTCTTCAAAACAAGGAAAGCATTGAAGACACGGACACAGATATTTCTATTCAGTATTCCTGTTCTCTTGCATATCACTATCTTTTTTCTGCCTATATACTGAAGTCACTGTGGCTTTTCCTCCTTGGATTTGTTTGAATCTTAGCTATTTTCTCTTTAAGCTATAGTCATGCTGTAGAACCTGTAAGCAAATATCCCATAGTAGCAGATGATTGCTAGTAATGGAGAGGAGGACAGACTAAAAATAAAACTTTTATCCCCATTATAAAATTTATGTCATAAGCTTAAGTAAATTTGCCACCTAGCTACTCTTTAACCTTTGGGCCCTAAGCCTTTCCAGAGGGCCAGGCAATAACTCTGGTAGCCAATTTAAATCCTCCTTTGTTTTCCTCTAAGAGATTTTTAATCCCACAAGTGATTTAAAGTTGAATAATTAAATCTTGATAAAGATGGCAACTTTTAGAAATATAAAGGATAATGTTTCAAAGACCTAATTGTACCTTACTCAATAAACAGCACCTTTTCTTCTTTAATCAGAAAAGAATGAATTTATTTTTTCTATTTCTGTGAAGAATGTCTTTGATATTTTGATGGGAATTGCACTGAATTGGTAGATTGCTTTGGGTAGCATAGACATTTTGAACAATATTGATTCTTACAGTCCACAAGCATGGAATATCTTCTCATTTTTTGGTGTCCTTTTCAATTTCTTTCATCAGTGTTTTAGAGATTTTATTATAGAGATTTTTCACTTTGATTAAGTTTATTCCTAGATATTTATTTTATTGGTAGATAATTTTCTTGGTTTCTTTTTCAGATTGTTTACTGTTGGCATATAGAAATGTTACTGATTTTTATTTATTGATTTTGTGTCTGCAACTTCACTGCATTTACTGAATTTATCAGTTCTAGTAGTTATTTTGTGTAGTCTTTACTTTTCTTTAACTATAACATCATATTGACTGCAAACAAAATTAATTTTACTTCTTCCTTTCCCATTTGGATGCTCTTTATTTTCTTCTCTGATTGCTGTAGCTAGAATTTACAGTACCATATTGAATAATAGTGGTGAAAATGGGCATCTTTCTCTAATTTGAGATTGTAGAGGAAAGGCTTTTAGTTGTTCCTCATTCAGTATAACACTAGCTATGGGGCTGTCATGTACCGATTTAATCATGATGTAAGTTCCTTTAATACTCAGTTTTTTGAGTGTTTATCTTGAAGGTATATTGAATTTTATTGAATACTTTTTTAGCATCAATTGAAATAATCATATGGTTTTTGTCCTTGGTTCTGTTGATATGATGTATCATATGGATTGATTTGTGTGTGTTGAACCATCCTTGCATCCCTCAGATGAATTCCAGTTGATCATGATAAATAAGCTTTAATTCTTTTTGTTTCTTAAGATAGAGTTTTACTCTGTTGCCCTGGGTAGAGAACTGGTATCATAGCTCATAGAAACCTCAAGCTCTTGGGCTCTTGCCTCAGCTTCCCAGTAGATGAATAATTTTTTAAATGTGTTGTTGAATTTGGTTAACTAGTATTTTGTTGAGGATTTTTGCATCTGTGTTGGCTTATAGTTGTCTTTTTCTTTGTGTCTTTGTCTGGTTTTGGTATTGGAGTGATACAGTCCTCTTAGAATGAGCTTGGGAGTATTTTGGAGCCTTTCATGTAGGATTAGTATTAGTTCTTTTTTGAATACTTGTTAGAATTCATCAGTGAAGCCATCTGATCCTGGGCTTTTCTTTGATGGGCAACGTTTTACTTGTTTTCAACTTGTTACTTGTTACTGGTTTTTCAGGTTTTGCATTTCTTTCTGGTTCTATGTTGGTAGGTTGTATGTAGCTAGTAATTTATTCACTTTTTTGAGGTTTTCTAATTTATTGGGATATAGTCAGTTGCTCATAGTAGTCTATAATGATCCTTTAGATATTATTATTATTATGATTTGAGACAGAGTCTCACTATGTTGCCATTGGTAGAGTGCTCTAGCGTCACAGCTCACAGCAACTTCAAACTTTTGGGCTTAAGTGATTCTCTTGCCTCAGCCTACCAAGTAGCTGGGACTCCAGGTGCTGGCCATAATGCCTGACTATTTTTTTTTGTTTTTTGGTTGTAGTTGTCATTGTTGTTAGCATGGCAGTGTCAGGTTTGAATCCGCTAGCCCTAATGCATGTAACTGGTGCCCTAACCACTGAGAAATGGGCAGTATCAGTTGTAATATCTCCTTTTACATTTCTGATTTTATTTATCTGGGTCTTCTCTCTCTCTCTTTTCCTTAGTCTGGCTAACGATATGCCAACTTTATTTATCTTACAAAAAAATTTTCATTTCATTAAGTATTTCTTCTTCTAATTTGGGGTTTGGTTTTCTCTTGTTTTTCTAGTTATCTGAGATGCATCATGAGGTTGTTTATTTGAAGTTTTTCTACTTTTCTGACATGGGCACTTATTGCTATGAACTTCCTCTCATTACTGATTTTTCTGTGTCCTATACATTTGATATGCTGTGTTTTATTTTCATTTTTTGAGAAATTTTTTGATTTCTTCTCTTAATCTCTTTATTGTCCCATTGGTCATTCAGGTGCATATTGTTAATTAGTTTACTTTCCATGTGTTTGTATATTTTCCAATGTTGCCCTTGTTATTGATTTCTAATTTTATTCCATTATGGTAAGAAAACATACTTGATATAATTTCAATTTTTTTGAATATTCAAGTCTTATTTTGTGGCCTTATATATGATTTATCCATGAAAATAGTCCATGAAGTTGAGGAGAAGAATATGTATTCTGCCCCTGTTGGATGAAATGTTCTGTAAATAACAATTAAGTCCATTTGGTCTATAGTTAAGATTGAGTCCAGTGTTTCTTTTTAGACTTTCTGTCTGGATGATCTGTCTGATACTGAAAATAGAGTGCTAAGTCTCCAGTGATTATTGTGTTGTGGTCTATCTTTCTTCTTAGCCATATTAATATTTGCTTTATATATCTGGGTACTCTAGTGTTGGGTGCATATATGTTTAGAATTATTATATCCTCTTGCTGAATCGATACGTTATATTTTAATTATCATTATTATTATATAATGCCTTTTTTGTCTATTCTTACAGTTTTTATTTTGAAATTCATTTCATTAGATAGAAGTATACTTACTCCTGATTTTTTCTGGTTCCCATTTGCATGACATATCTTTTTTAATTCCTTTAATATCAGTCTATGTGTGTTTTTATAGGTAAAGTAGATATCTTTCAGGCAATATATAATTGGTTATTTTGTAAAAACCATTTAGCCACTCTGTGTCTTTTGATTGAAGTTTTTAATCCATTAACATTTAATGCTATTATTGATAGATAGGGACTTAACTCCTACCATATTGATATTTGATTATTGGTTATTTTGTGAACCTCTCTTCCTTCCTTCCTGTCTTCCTTTGTTAAGAGTGATTTTCTCTGCTCTTATGTTTTTATTTATTGCTTTTTACTTTTTTATGTATCTGTTGTAGGTTTTAAAATATGAATTTACCATAAGGCTTGGAAAAAAACATTTTATAACCAATTATGTTAAGTGTATGGCAATTCTGCTCATAGAAAAAAAGATAAACAAAGAGAAATATAATTGAAATTCTAAATTTTATTCTCCCCTCTGCTTTTAAACTTTTTTTTTTTTT
>NW_003852409.1:8812840-8814150 GCF_000181295.1 Otolemur garnettii | reverse complement strand
CCTGGGTAGAATGCCATGGCATCACAGCTCACAGCAACCTCCAACTCCTGGGCTCAAGCGAGTCTCCTGCCTCAGCCTCCCAAGTAGCTGGGACTACAGGAGCCTGCCACAACACCTGGCTATTTTTTGGTTGCAGCCACCATTGTTGTTTGGTGGACCTGGGCTGGATTCGAACCCGCCACCTTAGGTATATGTGGCTGGTGCCTTAGCCACTTGAGCCACAGGCGCTGAACCTGCTTTTAAACTTTTTGTTGTTTCCATCCATATCTTTTTATTCTACTTATCTACCTAAAAGTTGTAGTTATTTTTGGTAGGTTTGTGTTTTAGTCTTTCTACTCAAGATATAAGTAGTTTATACACTGTCATTATAGCAACACAGTATTCTGTATTTATGTATTACTGTTATCAGTGAGTTATATACCTTCAGATGATTTTTTATTGTTCATTTTTTTACATTTATTTTTTTCTTATTATTCATTAAAGTTCTGTTTCATATTGAAGAATTCCTTTTAGCATTCAGGCCTGGTGTTGATGAAATCCCTCAGCTTTTGTTTGTCTTTATTTCTCCTTCATGTTTGAAGGATAGTTTTGCAGAGTATAATGTATAATATGCTAGGGTTAAGGATATTTTCCTTCAGAACTTTTTGCTAGTGTTGATCCAGGTACTAGGGATATGTAGCAATGGACAAGGACAAGTCCTTACCTTCATAGAGCTTTTGGTGGGCAAAATAGGCAATAAAAGTATAAAAGATGAACGTATAAAATAGTTTAAGGCAGTAAAGTACTATGGGAAATAAAGCATATTGAGGCCTTCCTAAAGAGAAGATATTAGACATTTGTGCAAAGACCTGTTTGAAATGACAGAATGAACTGTTGGAAGATGTACAGAAAGTGTGGCCAGGTAGAGTGACAGCAAGTGTAAAGGCATCGGCATATTTGCGAAACAGCAAGAAAATAGTGAAACTAGAGTGCAGTGAGCATGGTAAGGAGTAGGCAGTAAGGATGTACAAGTGGTGGGGCTCAGATTGCATGGGTCTTGTACACCATGATAAGAAGTTTTTTTTTAATCCTATAATTTGATAGATATTTAAATTTTTTGTTAAATCCTGAGTTCAGTATATTCTAAGAGGTATTTCTCTTTTTTATTTTTAATTTTTTTTATTATTAAATGATAACTATGTACATTAATGCAATTCTGGGGTGCACAGTGAAAACACAGTGTGGTGTTTTCATATACAATTTGAAATATTTTCATCAAACTGGTTAACATAGCCTTCATGTCATTTTCTTTTTTTTTTTCTTTTTTTTTT
>NW_003852409.1:8792585-8799489 GCF_000181295.1 Otolemur garnettii | reverse complement strand
GTTCTCTTTCATAATTTCATGAAGAAGAGCTTCTGTGTTTTGTGAAGCAACTTCATCACCTTCAGGGATTCCTATAAGGCGAATATTAGTTTTCTTCAAATTATCTGAGAGCCCTCTGAGATTACGATCCATTTTTACTCTCCATTTCTTTTGATCTTTGAGCTCCTGGGCTTGTTTGAAAGCTTTGTCTTCAAAGTCAGATATCCTTTCTTCTGCCTGTTCCACTCTGTTTTGGATGGATTCCACTGTATTGTTCAGATCCTTGAAGGCTGCAACCTCTTGTCTCAGTGTTTTAAAATCTTTGATCATTTTATCTTTGAAATCATGAGTTCTTGATACATCTTTTGAATAATTTCTTGAGATATCTTTTGAATCATTTCTTGCAAAATCTTTTGAATAATTTCTTGAACTTCTGATTCCATCCTTTCTTCCATTCTGTTAATTTTGTTTGCTATCCACATTCTGAACTCGATTTCTGACGTCTCAGCCATCTGTTTATGGATGAGATCTTCAATTGCATCTGCCCCATTTTTGCCTTGGAGGAGTTGATCTACTCTGGTTATTCAAGTTGCCAGAGTTTTTCTGCTAATTCTGCCCCATGCTGAATTTACCCTGTTTGGAGGCCTTATCAGAACTGTTCAGTCAGTGGCTTCTGGTTGCCCAGAAAGACAGGGCATGTCTGTCATCTTCTCCCAGTTCTCATGAGCTGGGGCGACCAGGATGCAAGGGAAGGGCAGCAGCTGTGCGGGAGCATGTATAGCTGGATCAGACCTCGTTTGGCCTGCCTGGGTGTCCAGGGGGCAGGAGACCGGCAACACCGGATCAGTCCCAGTTTGGCTCCACCAGGGTGACCGGGGGGCAGGGAAACTGCAGCAGTGGTGCAGGGTGCTTGCACAGCCAGATCAGTCCTAATTTGGCCCCACTGGGGTTACCAAGGGGCAGGTGAACGACAGTGGCTCGCGGAGCACAAGAACTGCCTAATCAGTCCTACTTCAGCCCTGCCCGGGCAATGTCGGGGCAGAGCAGGGGAACTGCGGCGGCCGGATCAATCCTCGTTTGACCTGCCGTTGTAGCCACAGGGGAAGGAGAACAGCAGTGGCCAGATCAGTCCTAGTTCGGCCCCACCAGGGCCACCAGGGGGCAGAGGAACGGCAACAGCTGGATCAGTTTTTGTTTGCCCCCCCCCCGCAACTGGGGGGAAGGGGAATGGCAGTGGCCAGAATAGTCCTTGATCAGCCCTGCTGGGGCAACTGGGGGGCAGGGGAATAGCAGCTGCTGTGCGGGGAATGCGCCCAGCTGGGTCAGTCTTAGTTTGGCCCCGCTGGGGGAACCCGGGGACAGGGGACTGCTGAGGGTAGATCAGTCCTAGTTCAGTCCTGCAGGAGCAACCCGGGGGCGGGGGAACAGCAGTGGTGGTGCAGGGCATGCACATGACCAGATCAGTCCTAGTTCGCCATGCTGGGGCAACTGTGGGTCAAGGGAACAGCAGCAGGTGGATCAGTCCTAGTTCACCCCTGCTGGGGCAACCATGGGGGCAGGGGAATGGGGAGCAGAGGACTCCTCCACCGAGCATGTGGCACTAGCTAGCCCATCTGGTCCCTCCTAGCATGGGAGCCCAGAGCGGGGAACTCATCTGCCACTGCCCCGGGACACAAGTGGCTCTAGCAAACCATTCTGGGCCCACCCAGAGCAGGAGCCTGGAGCATAGAGCGAGGATCTCCTCTGCCACCCATGAGGCATGCATGGCCCTAGCAAGTAGTTCTGTGCCTGCCCGGAGCTGGGGGCTTCTCTGTAGCCCTCCACTGCCCACGGGAGGTGTGCAGATCTAGGAAGAAGTTCTGGGGCCTGCTTTTACCTGTTTTTGTGTTCTTAAATGCTCTTCCTTGGATTTACAGCTTGCTGGTCCTGACCAGATTGGGGACTCCTCTGCTGGCCTCCCGTGGGGGGCGTGGCTCTAGCAAGCAGTTTTGGGCCTGCTCAGAATGGAGGACTCCTCCGCAGCTGCCCAGGGGACATGTGAGGCTCTAGCAAACAGTTCTGGGCCCACCCGGAGCAGGGATTACTCTGTCGCTGCCTGCGGGGCATGTGTGGCTCTAGCAAGCAGTTCTAGGCCCACCCGGAATGGAGGGCTCCTCTGCAGCTGCCTGTGGCAGCAAGCAGTTATGGGCCGGCCAGGAGCAGTGGGCTCCTCTGGCTCCAACTGCGGTGTGCTTGGCTCTAGGAGTGGAGGACTCCTCCACTGCCAGTGGTGAGTTTTGTACCTTTGATTATATTTTTGGGGTCACAGCTCACCTCAGCAAAGTTGTGGGTTCTTCAATCTTCTCTCTTGGCTCAGCTTGAAACCATCATCTTACTTGCCAGACTTCTGTCCTTTAAGTCTCCTTTTGGATGGGAGCCTCTGTGGGAAGCTGGCTGCAGTCTGCCATCTTGGCTCCACCTCCGGAAGTATTTTTCCATGTAACTGGATTAAATGGACCCTGCCTGACCTATTATAATTGAAGTTCTGGTGCCCAGAATGGAAATAATCTGATATGCACCACCTCTCAAGGAATGTCTATCTTAAATAGGCTTATTAGTAATTCTTCAGACATAATAGACAGTATCTACCAAATGACAATGTCTATTAAAATGCTAAAACAAATTATGTAAAAATGCAAAATGCAATAATCCTAATTACCAACATATTGATTAAAGTGTAGGGAAAAATGGCAAATGGTCCATTATATCAATTTGATACAAAAGATGAGTATAAAAATTAGGAATATGTACATGCTTCTCAGAAATAATTGCAGAGATGAGTAGATTGCCTGCAGTAATGGATAATAGAAGTTATATTATTATAATTACTTATTAAAGGGCAAGGGAACTCCTAAAGACTGGATAACTTGAAACTACTCAGATTTTATACCTTATAATTTTACTTGTTTTAAAAATACAAATAAAGGGGAAGTGAGACAAGGGAACATATTAGTTATGATTTATTTGGTTTTAAGTGGTAACATCCAACTCAAATTAGTTTTTCATAAAATGGTAATGTGAGTCATTAATGAAATGTACAGTGGAAAATCTGTCTTTAGCCATAGTTGGATTCGGAAGTTAAAGTGACCTCACTAGGCATGCTGTCTCAGCTCTCTTTCATTCTTGTACTTTCTCTACATGTTAGCAAAGATGCTCATTGGAGCTCTGAGTCCACATTTTGTCAATTTGGAGATGATTTAAGGAAGAGAGTCTCTTTTTGGCACTAAGACAGCATTGCTGGGATTGAGTCTGATTAGCCTGGCTCAGATCATTTGCTACATTATACCAATCTCTATGACTACAGGAATAGACACCTTTTCTTTTTAGCAACCCTATTCCATGCTTACTCTCATCTAGAGGGATTGGTCAGTCCCATAATGTACAATGGATGGATCCTCAGGAGAAAAAGTTTCTTTTTTTCCACATATTGTGCAGATCTGCAAATTGTGTGACAATTGTGTGCAGGGATGCTGCACAACATAAAAGATAGATATCCACTTCACAAGTGACTGAGAAAGTAAACAAAGGTGAGAAAAGGAAGGTAGAAATAGGAAATATATGGAGGAATGAGGAGAAAGGGGAATAGTAGAATGTAGAGAGAGGACAGGATATTAGAATAAAGGAGAAAAAAGAGGCAAGAATGAGGGAAGGAAATGGGAGGGGTAGAGGATGGAGTGATTCATCTTGATGAACAGCATCATAATCTTTATTGGACCAATTAGCACGCTTGCTTACAGCTAGAGACACAGCAAATAAGGCACAGTTTATGGTTTACATACGCATAAATATCTTATTTTGAAATGAATGAGAATCTCATACTTGATTTTGCAAACATGTAAGCTTTCATGACAGTAGGTTTTGTAAGTCCTAAGTACAACCTTTTCCCCTCTTTGAGGGTATTTCAGGCTCATGTTTTCCATATATGCAGTGTCTGTTGAAGACTTTCTTAACAGCTTCTTTTACTTCCTTATTCCTCAGGCTGTAGACGATAGGGTTCAACATTGGGGTTACAACTCCATAAGACAGTACCATGATCTCATCAGATGTCTTTGTGTCCTTTGACTTGGGCTTCATGTACATAAAAAGAGCTGAACCATAGAATAAGATGACCACAGTCAGGTGGGCTGAGCAGGTAGAAAAGGCCTTTTTTCTCCCCTCAACAGAGTTAATTCTCAGTATAGATGAGAGAATGAACACATAGGAGACAAAAATTAACAGTAGTGGAATAACCAATAAAACAATACTTGCCACTGTCATGATAAGCACATTCATGGAGATATCTGAACATATGAGTTTAAGAAGAGCCAGAATCTCACAGGTTATATGATCAATGACATTATTTCCACAGAAAGGCAGCACCATTGTCAGGACTGTTTGTACTAGAGAGTTCAGACAGCCTATGACCCAAGACCACACAGCCATTTGCACATATAACACCTTGTTCATGATGATGGGGTACCTCAGTGGGTTGCAGATGGCTACATACCGGTCATAGGCCATCACAGCCAGGAGGACACACTCAGTAGAGCCCAAGCCAAGTGAAGCAACCATTTGTAGAACACAGCTAATGAAGGAGATGGATTTTCTCTCAGACATTACTATAAAAAGCGTTGGTGGAATTGATGATGATGTGTAGCAGATATCTAAGAATGAAAGGTTTCCAAGGAAGAAGTACATGGGGGTATGGAGGCGAGAATCCAGGATGGTAATGATAATGAGTAGACTATTTCCTAGTAGGATTATCAGATACATGATGAGACAGAGCACAAACAGACAAAGCTGGAGTTCTGGGTACTGGGAAAGCCCCACAAGAAAGAATTCAGTTGTGGCAGAGTAATTTCCTATCTCCATGTGTTCGTGTCACCTGCAGAGTCTAGAAAAGGACATGATTCAGGTGAATTAAAATTTTAGATGTAGATTTCTAACACAAATTTACAATATTGTGTTTGATTCCTATACTCCTTATTACCAAAGAGGAAGGGTATACTAATTTTACTGATGATAAATCGTGAGGCAGTGAGAAATTTTCTGTTTTAGGACCACACAGCAATACAGTCAAAGGTACCAATACAACAATAATTATTCTAGTAGTGTTTAATAAAGTTTAGGAACAGATGACTTTCAAATGTAGATGAATGTTTTGAAATTGAAGTTATTTTTTAATGAAGCTGTTCTCTATTTAAGAGATTATATAGACCAAGCACTATTATCACTTCAGCTGGGTATAACTTTGGTGAGTTGCTTAATATTTTGGAGTCTCATGTATTTCATAGTAAACTTGGAAGAAGGTAAAACTATTTGTTATAATATAATTAGAAGTAGATAAAATATTAGATGCCTAGAACAGTAAATGTTCCTACATGGCACACAGACACACACAAACACACACACACATGCATATATACCTACTCCCCCCACATATATGTATATATAAAGTTTTATTTACTTTATGTGGTATAGTAATGCTACATTATATATATTATATATACATTTTATGAGTTGTAGTATAACATTTAGATCTAAAAGGAAAAAGTAACAGGAAATATTTTTCTTTTAATGGGTAAAAAGTTTAAAATTTGAAACCACAGTTGGCAGACTGAACATTTCTGTTTCCAGTGGATCATCTAACTGCTTCTCCTTCAAAAACCTGTCAAGAGTCTGAGAATCATTAAGGGTTGTTCTAGAAGCTTCCAGAGATTAAGGAAGTTATGCTCAGCATATACAGCTTTTTTTCTGAAGGCCTGGGATTCTCTCTTCTCAAGTATAATACTAATTCCATTTTATGAAGTAGAAAACAGACAAAAGTTTGAGTAAATTTCTTAAGGTCATACAGATAATAAATGCAAAATACATCCCTCTAAACCACTGTTCTCTACTATCCCTTATAGATTTATTACTACACAGATTCTAAGCAAAAGAAAGCAATTACAAAAATCAATCTTCTGCTGTATTACAATAAGACCGTAAACATCACTTACTTGTGATCCTGATCATATGTGATGTGATGGAGAGCTCTAAAGGCTGGATCACTAATTTTTTCTGGTAGCTTTTGGAATGTTGTCTGCTCAGTTTTCTATGTGTAGAAGGTGATTTCACAATTATGAAACATAGCATGATCGAGAATAATGATACCAAAGTCCTTTGCCATTATCAATCATGTATCTAGAAGCCCTAGCCCTGTCTTTATTTTGCAATTCTACAGTTCAGAGTTTTCAATGATCCTTCTTTCATTAACTGCCTTTTCTGGTCCAATTGATCATTCCAGTTGAGAAACTTGTAACATTAGCAGCACATCACTGAAAACTCGTGTGCTCCCTTTGTTTCATGTTCATTGTGTTAGTACAGATAAGCATTGTGTTCAGATGGCTAAATAATTTGTTAAAATGTGGAATATAAAGAGCTGGGTCTCATAATTTTGTTACATTGCTATGGTAAGTATTTATTAGGATCTCATTGTATAATGACAATATTTCTTACTGATCTTATTCTGACCCCACAACTACACTTTTGCTTTGGCTTTTTCCTATATAGAAACTTGAAGACGAGATGAGTACTTACTGTTGAGCTAGACTCAGATGGCAGCTCTCTTAGTACCCTGTCAGGGAGAGGGAGAGGCAAGTCCTTTTTTCTCCATTTCTTTCCATATTCTTTGTCTTCTCAGAAGAGTTCTACCTAGGAGGTGATTTGGGGTAGGGTGTTAAAAAAGAGATGATGTTAGTTTATTGGAAAATATTCCCTTTGTCCTGTACCCCCTTTTCCTGCCTCTGTTTACATTGCTGTGTGGACTTCTTTTCACAAAGGACTCAGTTAAGGTAGCCATTTTTATTTGATTAAGCCCAGCTGCTCTGAAGTAGGAGGAAGGAGAGAAGTGGTGGAAAAGAAACAT
>NW_003852409.1:8788159-8789878 GCF_000181295.1 Otolemur garnettii | reverse complement strand
GGAGTGTTCCCTTTTCTTCACATCCATGCCAGAATCACTGGTGACATATTTCTTAATTTAGTGCCTGCTTTTTGTAATTAATAGGTGATTTCAAAAAGTTCATGGAAATTATGTATTATGAAATAATTCTGTACCAAAATAAACTCATACTAACTTGTTTACTAACTAATTTGTATAGTTTCTGGTTTGAAGCACAAAAAATAAGGCAGTTTTGAAAAGAGCCCCTATCAGAACATGGATTTTGCTAAAATTAAAGGCAGAACAAACATCAAATTTATAGTGAAGCTTGGTAAAATCACTGATGCTTTGTAAAGAATTTATGCCCCAAAGCAATCAATCAGCAGTTTACAAGTATATAGCTCATTTTAAAAAGGGACATGATGAAGCCTGCAGTGGTGGGTCATCTACATGGATTTTCTAAGAAAAATTTAATCTTCTTTGTGCCCTAGTTGAAGAGCACTAATAAATAATAGCAGAAACAATAGCAAATATCACAGACATCTCAACTGGCCAACTTACACAATTCTGTAAAATTAAAACTTAAATTCTGAAAAATTAAAGTTTAGCAAACTTTTCACTTAATGGGTTCTAAACCCATTGTGTCCAGATCAGCTGTAGGTAAGAGTAGATCAAGATCCTGAAGCATTTCTTGGAATAATTGCAACAGGAGATGGACCATGGCTTTACCAGTGTGATTCTGAAGACAAAACACAACTGAAGCAATGGCTTCCAAGAGATGGGTTCATTTAAAAGAAAAGCAGAACAGGCCAGAGCAAAGGTTCTTGACAACAGTTTTGGTGGATGGTGATGGCATTTTGCATGTTGATTTTCTTGGAGGGCCAAAGAACAATAATATCTGCTTATTAGGAGAGTGTTTTGAGAAATTTAGCCAAAACTTTAGCAGAAAAAAGCCTAGAAATATTTTGCCAGAGTCCTTCTCCACTATGATAGTGCACTGCTTCTTCTAATTAAACAAGTGCAATTTGGTGAAAAAGAGTTTCAAGGAAAAATCACAAGACATTCACCTTATGGTTTTAATTTGGCTTCTTCTTTTTGTTTCCTAATTTAAAACTCTATAAGGGGCACCTATTGTTCTTTGGTTGATCATGGAACAAAGACTGAACTGATATGGTTAAATTTCATCACTTACAAACATCACTTGAATCATCACTTACAAACATATCTTGAATTTGATGGAGCTTATGTTATTTTTAATTTTTTTCTTTTAATTTTTATCCTTTTTTTATTGAATGGTAACTATGTACATTAATGCACTTCTGGGGTACAGTGTAGGGTTTTCACACACAATCCAAAACATTTCCATCAAACTGGTTAACATAGCCTTCATGTCATTTTCTTAGTTATTATTTTAAAACATTCACATTCTACTCTTAGAAAGTTTCACTTGTACCCTTGTAAGATAATTTTTATCTTTTAATTCCATTTTTTCATAGACTTTCTGAAGTCCCCTTTTGTTGTGTATATTTTCCTATGTTATTTTTAAAGGAATTTTAATTGAAAGTTGTAATATTTCTAAATGGAAAATAGGAAAAAAATCCACATATAATACTTGAAATAGTTTTCTGACAAAATTTTAGCAACTTTTCACTTTTCTTTGCTTTTTTTTTTTTTGTGGGTAATGACAAAGGACTGGGATTTTGGAGGACTAGGATCAGAGATTCTCTTCACTTTACCTTCCCTAAGAGTACAGGCCTGTAT
>NW_003852409.1:8783803-8787504 GCF_000181295.1 Otolemur garnettii | reverse complement strand
GACTGTCTTCTTTCACTCAGCATAATGCTTTCAAATTTACCTATGTTGTAGCATGTAAGAATATTTCATTCCTTTTTATGGCCAAGTAATAGTCCATGGCATGAATATGCCACATTTTGCTTATACTTTGATCATTTAATAGACCTTTGGGACTTTTATGAATGATGCTGCTAAGAATATCTGTGTACAAATCCTTGAGTGGAGTTATGCTTCATATCTCTTGGTTATGTATCTAAGAGTGGAATTGCTGGATCAAATGGTAACTGTGTTTAACAAATTTTTTGTGGAACTGTTAGGTCATTTTTCCAATGTGATTATGACGTTTTACACTCCCACCAGCACGTAAGCAGGTTCTTTCTTCACATTCTTCTTAACGTTAAAACAAGACTCTAAGTCTTGATTTGGGCATTGGCAATATTTCAGATTATGTTGTAAAATATTTCTGATGTGATTTTTGGAAAGTGAAATTTGCCTCAAGTACTGTTGTTTTGTTTAGTAGGCTGTAATTTCCTAGGATTCAAATTTCAAACTTGTCTTCTCTGAGGTGAGCAGCAGTGGAAATAAATCTCTGTTGAAATCTTTTTGCCTTAACTCCATTTATATGTAATTTAGTTCAGCTAGCTAGTATTTGGGCAGAATTTACACAGAAATTTGTGCTCCACTCACTACCTGTCTTTTTTTCAGTGGTTGTCTCTTCCAAATATCTGAACTTTGTCCTCCGTTTCTTGAAGTAAGAGTGAAGTTTTCTACCCAAATTTTAGTCACTGTGTTCTGATGCAGATTGAGTCCTTGCCTTATGTTAAAACCACACACAAAAAATGAATCTCCATTCAGTGCCATTCCTTCCTGCACATGGTGAATTTCCCCATCTAGTTTCTGCCTGCTTTTGACCACTTCAAGAAGGTCTATGTATGCATGCACATGTATATTTATATTTTTATTGGGTGTGGTAAAAGTACTTAATGTGGTAATATTTCCCTTAATAAATTTTTAAGTGTAAAATATAGTGTCATTAAACCATAGTTAACTACACACTAGTTGTATAGGAGATATGTAGAATTTATTCATCTTTTGTGACTGAAACTTTATATCTGTTGAAGAGCAACTCTATTTATTTATTTATTTAGAAGAGCAACTCTTCATCACCCCCTCTCCAGTCCCCAGAAACCACTGTATTTTCTGCTTCTGTGAATTTAATTATTTTAAATACTTGATATGTGTGGAATCCTACAGTATTTGTCTTTCTATAACTGACTTATTTTACTTTGCATAATGTCATCAAGGTTCATCCAAGTTGTACATATGGCAAGGTTTACTTCATTTTTAAAGGTGAAAATATTCCACTGTGTATATATACTACATTTTTTTAAATCCCATCATCTGCTAATTAATTTAAGTTATTTCCCCATTTAGGCTATTGTGATAATGCTGCCACACTCATGGTAGTACAAAGCAACATGTTTATTGGGGAATCCAAGATGAGTAAGGTACTATTTTGATTTGGGGAAATTTGCACCAAGTAAGGTAACTGAAGTACCTTTATGTAATGTCACCATTCAAAAGTGTATATTCAGTCATTTCAGCAAACACTCTGTGAGGTCCAGGACTCTTTATTGTTGTTGTCAACTTCCCATTTTACTGCAGTATTACTGATGTATAAGAATCTATTCATATTTATTATACATAACTTGATAAATTTGGAGATAAGTATATACTCATGAAACCATCACCACAATCTATGCCACAACATATTCATCACCTTCAAAAGTTTTCTATTGCCTTAATTATTTACTATTGTTTTTGTTATTTGTGATGAGAACACTTAATACATTGAAAAAGATATTTAGGGGCTCGGTGCCTGTGGCTCAAGTGGCTAAGGTGCCAGCCACATACACCTAAGGTGGTGGGTTTGAATCCAGACTGGGCCCGCCAAACAACAATAATGGCTGCAACCAAAAAAAAAAAAAAAATTAGCCAGGCATTGTGGCGGATGCCTGTGGTCCCAGCTACTTGGGAGGCGGAGGCAGGAGACTCACTTGAGCCCAGGAGTTGGAGGTTGCTGTGAGCTGTGATGTCACAGCACTTTACCAAAGGGGACAGCTTGAGGCTCTGTCTCAAAAAAAAAAAAAAAAAAGAAAAGAAAAGAAGATATTTTAGGGTTGACAGTTATTATCTGCTGAATGGATGGTCAAAATGTTGCCATTATTGAAACATTCAATTCCATATTTTATTTATTTCCATATCTATTTTATAAGTGAAATAAGCCAAAAGGTGTCATTACCTGACTATGAAGTAAAAATGAGTAGATTAGGTAGGTATCTCCCTGTTTGTTTTTGTTTTCTTTTCAAATAACCTAGTAAGATGAGGGCTGTCTGTTCCTTGACAGTTGGTAAACTCATATACAAAACTATCTGGCTCTAAGAACTGCTAAATTTCAATTGAGGTTAATTGAAAATGCAGGTGTATTTTTTCCCATCTAAGTTACTGTAACTCTTGAATTCTATTCATAAATACCTTGAGGTATGAATTTAACCTTTAGGATTCTTTTCATTTTTTGTTTTTTGAGATTGAGTCTCACTCTGTTGCCTTGGGTAGAGTGCCATGGGATCATTGTAGCTCACAGCAACCTCAAACTACTGAGTTCAAGTGATCCTTTTCCCTCAGCCTCCTGAAAAGCTGAACAATAGCAATACGCTAACATGCTGGGATATTTTTTATTTTTTTCTTTTTTTAGTAGAGATGGAGTCTCACCCTTCATTTGTATATGTTGAACCATCATTGCATCCCTGAGATGAATCCCAGTTGGTCATGATGAGTAATCTTTCATTCTTTTTGTTTCTGTCTTTTTTTAAAAAAACATAGCTGTGTACACTAATGCAGTCATGGGGTACAGTGTGTGCTAGTTCTATATAAACCTGAAATATTTTCATCAAACTGGTTAACATAGCCTTCATGTCATTTTCTTAGTTATGGTCTTAAGACATTTATATTCTACTTTTAGAAAGATTCACATGTACCCTTGTAAGATGAACCATAGGTGTGGTCCCACCAATCACCCTACCTCCACCCATCCTCCCCACTCCCCTCCCCAACCTCTCCCCTTTCCCCATATTCTTGGGCTATAATTGGGTTATACCTTTCAGATGAAAGCTATAAATTAGTTTCATAGTAGGGCTGAGTACATTGGATACTTTTTCTTCCATTCTTGATATACTTTGCTAAGAAGAATATGTTCCAGCTCCATCCATGTAAACATGAAGAAAGTAAAGTTTCCATCTTTCTTTAAGGCTGCATAATATTCCATGGTGTACGTATACCATAATTTTTGATCCATTCGTGGGTCAGTGAGCACTTGGGCTTCTTCCATGACTTAGCAATTATGAATTGGGCTGCAATAAACATTCTGGTAAAAATATCTTTGCTGTAGTGTGATTTTTGGTCTTCTGGATATATACCTAGTAGAGGAATTGTACGATCAAATGGCAGGTCTATTTTTAGTTCTCTAAGTGTTCTCCAGCTGCCTTTCCAAAAGGAACATATTAGTTTGCCTTCCTAGCAGCACTGTAGAGGTGTTCCCTTTACTCCACATGGACACCAGCATCTCTAGTTTTTGGGATTTTGTGATATGGGCTAATCTTACTGGAGTTAGATGATATCTCAAAGTAGTTTTGATTTGCATTTCTCTGATGATTAAGGATGAT
>NW_003852409.1:8773176-8783392 GCF_000181295.1 Otolemur garnettii | reverse complement strand
GGCCACTTTTAGTCTTCTGCAGGTCACCACCCAGTTCGCCCAGCACCATTTGTTAAATAGGGAATCTTTTCCCCACTCAATATTTTTAATTGGCTTGTCAAAGACCATATAACAGTAAGTACCTGGTTCCTCTCTTGGTTCTCTGTATTGTTCCATACATCTACCTCTCTGTTTTTGTGCCAGTACCATGTTGTTTTGATCGCTATCAATTTATAGTATAGTCTGAGGTCTGGTAGTGTGATTCCTTCTGCTGTATTTTTATTTCTGAGTAATGTCTAGGCTACTCTAGGTTTTTTCTGATTCCATATAAAATGAAGTATTATTTTTTCAAGATCTTTAAAAACAGTGGAACTTTAATAGGGATTGCATTAAAATTATATATTGCTTTGGGTAGTATGGACGTTTTGACAATGTTGATTCTTCCCAGCCATGAGCATGGTATGTTTTTACATTTGTTAACATTTTCAGCTATTTCTTTTCTTAGAGTTTCATAGTTCTCTTTATAGAGATCTTTCACATTCTTTGTTAGGTAAACTCCCAAATATTTCATCTTCTTTGGCTCTACTGTTAACAGAATAGAGTCCTTGACTATTTTTTCAGCTTGACTGTTGTTCGTGTATATAAAGGCTACTGATTTATGAGTGTTGATTTTGTCACCTGAGACGTTACTCTTTTTCTTGGTTAGGTTGGCCAAAGGTTTATCTATTTCATTGACCTTTTAAAAAAACCAACTTTTTGATTTATTGATCTGTTGTATAATTCTTTTGTTTTCAATTTCATTTAATTATGCTCCAATTTTGGTTATTTCTTTTATTATGCTGGATTTGGGATTGGAATGTACTTCCTTTTCCAGTTGCTTGAGATGTCCCATTAAGTTGTTAATTTCCTCTCTTTCTGTTCTCTTGAGAAAGGGTTGCAGTGTTATAAATTTCCCTCTTAGGACTGCCTTTGCGGTATCCCAGAGGTTCTGGTAGCTTGTGTCTTCATTATTGTTTTGTTCAAAAAATTTGGTAATTTCCTTCTTGATCTCGTCTCTGACCTATCTGTCATTCAGCATAAGGTTATTTAGCTTCCATGTTTTTGTACGTGACTGCAAATTCCTGTTGTTACTGAGTTCAACTTTTATTCCATGATGGTCTGAGAAGATGCAAGGAATAATTTCTATTCTTTTAAATTTGCTGAGGTTTGACTTGTGACCTAATATCTGATCGATTTTGGAGTATGTTCCATGGCCTGATGAGAAAAATGTGTATTCAGTTTTGTTAGGATGAAATGATCTGTAGATGTCTGCTAAATCCAAATGTTGAATGGTTAAGTTTAAATGTAAAATTTCTTTGCTAAGCTTCTTATTGGAGGATCTATCCAGCACTGCCAAGGGAGTGTAAAAATCTCCAACTGTGATGGAGCTGGAAGAAATCGAGTTGCTCATGCTTGTTAGAGTATCTCTTATAAATTGAGGTGCATCCTGGTTGGGTGCATAAATATTAATGATTGAAATCTCATCATATTGAACATTACCCTCAACAAATATGAAGTGATCATCCTTATCCTTTCTTACTTTTATTGGTTTAAAGTCTATTGTATCTGTGAATAAAATTGCAACACCTGTTTTTTTCTGCTTTCCATTTGCCTGGAATATAGATAACCATCACTTCACCCTGAGTCTATATTTATCTTTTAAGGTAAGCTGAGATTCTTGTATGTAGCAGATATCTGGCCTGAGTTTTTATATCCAGTCAGCCAACTTGTGCCTCTTTGGAGGACAATTTAAGCCATTCACATTAATTGAGAATATTGATAAGCTTGGTGAAATTTTGGGTATTGAGTTTTTCAAAAGTCCAGTGTACATTTTTAATCCTTTCTCCACTGTGGAAGTTGGAATTTGATCAAAAATTTCTGGGTGAGTTTACTTTTGTGATGTAGGATTGCACTGGCCATTATGGAGGTTTAGTTATGGCAAATTTCTTCAACATGTGAATGTCATCAAAGTATTTAATTTCTCCATCATAATTGAAATTCAGTTTAGCTGGATACAGGATCCTGGGTTGAAAGTTATTTTGTTTTAGGAGATTAAAAGTTGATGACCACCCTTTTCTGGTTTGAAAGTTTTCAGTGGCAAGATATAGTCATTCTAATATTCTTCCCCTTGTAGGTTATGGTTTTCTTACGTCTGGCTGCTTTCAGAATTTTCTCCTTCATATTAACTTTAGTGAAGCTAATTATGATGTGCCTGGGGGATGTCTTATTTGTGTTGAGTCATGCTGGGGCTCTGAAACTGTCTGCTATCTGATTTTCAGAATCTCTTGGCATGTCTGGAAAGTTCTCTTTCATAATTTCATGAAGAAGAGCCTGTGCTTTGTGAAGCAACTTCATCACCTTCAGGGATTCCTATAAGACAATATTAGTTTTCTTCAAATTATCCCAGAGCTCTCTGAGAGAATGATCCATTTTTGCTCTCCATTTCTCTTCCTCTTTGAGTGCTTGGGCATGTTCAAAAGCTTTGTCTTCAATGTTAGAGATTCTTTTGCCTGCTACACTCTGTTACTGAGGGATTCTATTGTATTTTTGAGATCTTTGAGGGCTCCAAGTTCTTGCCTCAATGTGTCAAAATCTTTGGTGATTTTTGTCTTTGAATTCATGGAACTCTTGATAGAACTTTTAAAATGCTCCTTGAGTTTCTAATTCCAACCTTGCCTCTATTCTGTTAATCTTAATGCAGTCCAAATTCCGAATTTGATCTGATATCTCAGCCATGTGGTTATAAATGGGATCTACAGTTGTGTCTGCCATACCCTTCCTTGGGGGGGTTGATGTACTCTGGTTATTCACGTTACTGGAGTTTTGATGCTGATTCTGCCCCATGCTTATTTTACACCATTTGGTTGGATGAGCAGATAAGGAGAAGTTTGGTTGGGGGCTCCAGGGGTAGTGATTAACTAGCCCTTTGCTCAAAAGCTGGGACTGGTGTCTGTACCTTTTCCCCTAGAGCTTTGCCAAGGACCTGTACAGTGCTATGGCCTGTGCAGCTGGGGGCCTGCTTAGTGTGATGGGGCTGAGTGGCTCTGTCTTGTTTTCAGCTGGTCTCTGTCCTACCCTAGTGAATCAGTTACTCTTGGTTGAAATCTCAGCTGTGGAGAAATACCAGCAATTAAGTCACCCTGCCCCCTACAGGCAACAATTGGAAAAGGAAAATCAAACCTTCCCACAACCACACACCCAGGGTACCACTTTGGATAGTCTTCGGGTGATAGTCCCAGTTTGAAAGGTCCAAATCAATCGTCCCAGTCAGTACCAGTCTCAAGTGGGAGAGTTCAAAATGTCTCCAGCAACTAGATAGCAGGTGTCCGCTGGCAGCTCAAGTATGACTTGCTGCAGTGCTCTGTGAGGTCAGAAGGGCCAACCCAGGAAATAACTTGGTCTCAGAAGGTTGATGCCTCCTTCTCCACCTTGCACCTCTGTCATTCCCAGTGACTGGTAGGTAACCCCATGGGGCTGTGACCCAGTTCCCTCCGATGAGCAGATGCTCCAGGGGATTATGACTGCCTGAGTCACAGGGGGATCTATGTGTCCTAATTCAGGCTGCTGCTGTCTACCACTATCTGAAGGGGGGAGGTAAGGCCTGACAACCTCAGGTGCTTAATGGAGGATGGGGCAGTTCACTCAGTTCTAGCTCCACTCCTGATTGATGTTGCTGGCAGAACAGGACAGAACAACTTCGTAGAATTTGTTTCTGTCCCGGCTATATTCCCCTGCAGATCAGATGTAGCTTTAATTGACAGAAACTGTGACTCAGTCCCGGGCAGTGGCAAGCAGTTATAGCTCACACTTTGATGTCAGTTCCAACCTCTGCCTGCCCACCTTTGTCTCAGCTATGATCCCCTGAGGGTCAGGTGCATCATAGGCTCAGTAAAGCATTCCTCTGGCTCAGCCTGGCCCTGGGAGTCTGCCAGCTTTGGGCATGTGAATTCTAGTCCCCGTGCTTCCCCCAGGTTGCTGCCGCCTCTGCCCTTCCCTTTACTCATGGGGTTTGCTCTTCCATCTTAGATCCATTCAACCAGTGGCTGCCATGAGAGAAGGTGCCAGGCTTCCTCTGGTTGCCAAGAGAGACAGGTTGTTTCTGTCTGGAATAAGCCCCAGAGGTGTGAGCCTTATTGTTCCTTTTGTGGCTGCTGCTCTGCACCTTGGGGCACCTCCATCCCTGTATGGTTCCCTCTCAGCTGACTGTCCTCACCTTACTCCTGTGCTGCAGAATCAGCACAGAACAGCATGAGCCCCCACCCCATCCACACCTCTTGAGAAAATGCCCAAGAATCTGGACTCCATGGGGGACAGGATTCCAGACCTCAGGGTGAGAGTAGAGGGGAGTGCTGGGAGTTCAGAATTTTAGGTAGAGAATATATACAGTTTTATACAGTTTTATGCCTGGCAGGAGAGTGCCATGGCACCCTAGTAGGGGTAGGAGGTCCAATTTTTATAGGGTCTCTCCCATGGGATAGAATGGGAGGACGTTTGAACTCTGCTCATTTGTTTGAATGGAATATACTACAAGCCCTTCTCATGGGGAAGGGGACTCTCATCTGCTTGGTGATAGATTTTGTACCTTTTAGTTGTATCCTTGAGGTTGTAGCTCGCCTCAGCAGGGTTGATGTGGGTTCTTCAACCTTCTCTCTTGGCTCAGCTCCAAACCATCAGCTTACTTGCTAAACATCTGTCTTTTAAATCTCCTTTTGGGCGGGAGCCTCTGTGGAAAGCTGGCTGCAGTGTGCCATCTTGCCACTGCCCCACTTGTTTTTGTTTCTTAAGACAGAGTTGACTGTTGCCCTGGGTAGAGAGAGAACTGTGGCATAATAGCTTATAGAAACCTCAAACTCTTGTGCCCTTGCCTCAGCTTCCCAGTAGATGAATAATTTTTTTAAATGTGTTGTTAAATTTGGTTAACTAGTATTTTGTTGAGGATTTTTGCATCTACGTTGGCCTATAGTTGTATTTTTTTTGTTGTGTCTTTGTCTGGTTTTGGTATTGGGGAGATATAGCCCTCTTAGAAAGAGCTTGGGAGTATTTTGGAGCCTTTCATGTAGGATTAGTATTAGTTCTTCTTTGAATACTTGTGAGAATTCATCAGTGAAGCCATCTGATCCTGGGCTTTTCTTGATGGGAGATGTTTTATGACTGCTTTCAACTTGTTCCTTATTACTGTTTTTTCAGGTTTTGCATTTCTTTCTGGTTCTATGTTGGTAGGTTGTATGTAGCGAGTAATTTATTCACTTCTTTGAGGTTTTCTAATTTATTGGGATATAGTCAGTTGCTCATAGTAGTCTATAATGATCCTTTAGGCTTTTTGTTTTTTTGTTGTTTTTTTTTTTATTGAGACAGATTCTCACTATGTTGCCCTTGGAAGAGTGCTCTGGCATTACAGCTCACAGTAACTTCAAACACTTGGGCTTAAGCAATTCTCTTGCCTCAGCCTCCCAAGTAGCTGGGACTACAGGAGCCCACCACAATCCCCAGAATTTTTTTGTTTTTTGGTTGTAATTGTCATTGTTGTTAGCAGGCTAGTGCCAGGTTTGAACCCACCATCCATAGTGCATATGGCCGGTGCCCTAACCACTGTGCAATGGGCAGTATCAGTTATAATATCTCCTTTTACATTTCTGATTTTATTTATCTGGGTCTTCTCTCTCTCTCTTTTTTTTCCTTAGTCTGGCTAAAGATATGTCAACTTTATCTTTCAAAAAAACCAATTTTTAATTTCATTAAGTATTTCTTCTTCTAATTTGGAGTTTGGTTTTCTCTTGTTTTTCTAGTTATTTGAGATGCATCATGAGGTTGTTTATTTGAAATTTTTCTACTTCTCTGATAAAGGCACTTATTTCTATGAATTTTCCTCTCATTACTGATTTTTTTTATGTCCCATACATTTGATATGCTGTGTTTTTATTTTCATTTTTTTGAGAAATTTTTTGATTTCTTCTCTTAATCTCTTTATTGTCCCATTGGTCATTCAGGTGCATATTGTTTATTAGTTTACTTTCCATGTGTTTGTATATTTTCCAATGTTCCCCTTGTTACTGATTTCTAGTTTTATTCCATTGTGGTAAGAAAACATACTTGATATAATTTCAATTTTTTTGAATATTCAAGACTTGTTTTGTGACTTTCCATATGATCTGTGAGAACAGTCCATGAAGTTGAGGAGAAGAATATGTATTCTGCCCCTGTTGGAAGAAATGTTCTGTAATGCCAATTAGGTCCATTTGGTCTATAGTTAAGATTGAGTCTAGTGTTTCTTTTTAGATTTTCTGTCTGGATGATCTGTCTGATACTGAAAATAGAGTGCTAAGTCTCCAGTGATTATTGTGTTGTGGTCTATCTATCTTTCTCTTTAGCCGTATTAATATTTGCTTTATATATCTGGGTGCTCTAGTGTTGCATGCATATATATTTAGAATTATTATATCCCCTTGCTGAATCAATACCTTATATATCAATTATCATTATTATTATATAATACCTTTTTTGTCTATTCTTACAATTTTTATCTTAAAATTCATTTTATTAGATAGAAGTATACTTCTGATTTTTTTCTGGTTCCCATTTGCATGACATATCTTTTTTAATTCCTTTAATATTGGTCTATGTGTGTTTTTATAGGTAAAGTAGATATCTTTCAGGCAATATATAATTGGCTATTTTGTAAAAACCATTTAGCCACTCTGTGTCTTTTGATTGAAGTTTTTAATCCATTAACATTTGATGCTATTATTGATAGGTAGGGACTTAAATTCTACCATATTGATATTTGATTACTGGTTATTTTGTGAACTTCTCTTCTTTCCTTCTTGTCTTCCTTTGTTAAGAGTGATTTTCTCTGCTCTTGTGTTTTTATTTATTGCTTTTTACTTTTTTATGTATCTGTTATAGGTTTCAAAATATGAAATTACCATAATGCTTGCAAAAAAAATTTATAACCAATTATTTTAAAGTGTATGGCAATTCTGCTCATAGAAAAAAATAAGCAAAGAGAAATATAATCAAAATTCCAAACTTTATCTCTATTCTCCCTTCTGCTTTTAAACTTTTTGTTGTTTCCATCCATATCTTTTTATACTACCTATCTAAAAGTTGTAGTTATTTTTGATATGTTTGTGTTTTAGTCTTTCTATTCAAGATATAAGTTGTTTATACACTGCCCTTATAGCAACACAGTATTCTGTATTTATGTACTACTGTTATCAGTGAGTTGTATACCTTCAGATGATTTCTTATTGTTTATTTTTTTACATTTATTTTTTATTCTTATTGTTCATTAAAGTTCTGTTTCATATTGAAGAATTCCTTTTAGCATTTTTTGTAGGACAGGCCTGGTGTTGATGAAATCCCTCAGCTTTTGTTTGTCTTTGTTTCTCCTTCATGTTTGAAGGATAGTTTTGCAGGGTATAATGTATAATATGCTAGGGTTAAGGATATTTTCCTTCAGAACCTTGAATATGCCATGACACCTTCTCCTGGTCTATAAGGTTTCCCCTGCAAAGTCTGTCACTAGATGTATGGGGCCTCCTTTATGTTATTTTTTCTTTTTTTTTGCTTCCATTAGGACTTTTTCTTTATCTGTCACCACTGGCATTTTGACGATTAAATGTCTTGATGAAATCTTGTTTGGGTTAAATCAGCTTGGTGTTCTGTGACCTTCATGTACCTGAATATTAATGTCTTTCTCTAGGTTTGGAAAGTTCTCTGTTATTACTTCTTTGAATAAACTTTCTACCTCAATGTTTCTATCTTCTCTTTAGGCTCTTACATTTGTCCTTTGGAGGCTGTTTTTTAGTTCTTGAAGCTGTGCTTTAGTCTTTTTCATTCTTTTTCTCTTCTGACTCTGTTTTCAAATAGCCTAATTCTTTCTTCTGCTTGGTCAATTTTACTGATTGCATTTCTCAGTTGGTCAATTGAGTTCTTTTTTTTGAGACAGAGCCTCAAGCTATCCCCCTGGGTAGAGTGCCATGGCATCATGCTCACAGCAACCTCCAACTCCTGGGCTCAAGCGAGTCTCCTGCCTCAGCCTCTCAAGTAGCTGGGACTACAGACGCCCGCCACTACGCCTGGCCATTTTTTGGTTGCAGTCATCATTGTTGTTTGGCGGCCTGGGCTGGGGATTCGAACCCGCCACCTTAGGTGTATGTGGCTGGTGCCTTAGCCACTTGAGCCACAGGCGCCGAGCCTGTCAATTGAATTCTTAAGCTCCAGAATTTTTCAATGGGAATTGAGTGTTGTAATCTAAATCTTTGGTCACTGCAGCTGTATTATCACTGGTGGTGCCCCAAGCCCAGTAATCTTGTGAGTTTTGCAGACTCCTAGTATTAAGGATCTTGGTGAAACTGGGTGAGTTAAAGGAAAATTTTCCAGATTATCAAGCAAATTCTCTCACTCTCTTCCCTTACTCTTTGTGCTGGGCTGCTGAAATTGTGCGAGGAACAACCTGTCCAATAGTGCCAGGTCACACCTGAAGGCAGTCCAGTCTTCACCAAAGCCCGCGGTGACTGCTGCCAGACTACCTTTCGTGTTTACTGAAAGCACCAGGGCTCTTTAGTCAGCAGGTAGTAAATACTGGCAGGATTGGGTCCTTCCCTTCAGGGCAGCATGTTTCTTCTGGCCCAAGATGGGTACAGAAATGCCATCCAGGAACTATAGTTTGGACTCAGCTTCTTCAGGAGTCTTGATAATTTATTTTATTGTGGCTGAGCTGATACCCAATTTGTAAAACACAGTGTAATTGCATTACCACCCTTTCTATAACCAACAGAAAAATAGAAAACATTGATTATGGTAGGCTGCATAGAAAAGACACTTAAATAAGTTCTGAGAGATAATTTCATCATGATATTAAAAAATAGAAGCAACAGTAAAACAAAACAGAAATACTTCCACATCAATGAACAATATATATGCAGATTTCAAGTACATTCTGGAGAAGGAAATCTTCACAAAAATAAATTGATAAAGCCTGATAAATTACACTTTTTGAAGGTAAATCAGATTCCTGTAAGAAGTGGTGACCAATTTTAGCAGCAGGCAGTGTGAAACAAAAAACTTAGGTTAACACATAAAAGAATTTGCATAACCTGGAGAGACAAGAGAGTACATCCATAATGTATATAATATAGTAGTCCTTTAACTACTGACTTAGGGTTTCTACCAGTAATTTAGTGAGAAAGAGGCAGACATTCATAGTGTATGGATATACTCCAGAAAAAAGTATAACGTTGACTTACAGAATGTTCTACACTCAATTCCTATTTATTAACTACTTTTTGCCTAGTGTTGATCCAGGTACTAGGGATATGTAGCAATGGACAAGGACAAGTCCTTACCTTCATAGAGCTTTTGGTGGGCAAAATAGGCAATAAAAGTATAAAAGATGAACATATAAAATAGTTTAAGGCAGTGAAGTACTATGGGGGGGGGATAAGCATATTGAAGCCTTTCTAAAGAGAAGATATTAGACATTTGTGCAAAGACCTGTTTGAAATGACAGAATGAACCGTTGGAAGATGAAAGGAAAGTGTGGCCAGGTAGAGCGACAGCAAATGTAAAGGCATCGGCATATTTGTGAAACAGAAAATAGTGAAACTAGAGTGCAGTGAGCATAGTAAGGAGTAGGCAGTAAGGATGTACAAGTGGTGGGGCTCAGATTACATGGGTCTTGTACACCATGATAAGGAGGTTTTTTAATCCTATAATTTGATAGATATTTATTTAATTTTTTTGTTAAATCCTGAATTCAGTATAGTCCAGGAAGTATTTCTCTATGTAACTGAATTAAATGGACCCTGCCTGACCTATTATAATTGAAGTTCTGGTGCCCAGAATGGAAATAATCTGATATGCACCATCTCTCAAGGAAAGTCTATCTTAAATAGGCTTATTAGTAATTCTGCAGACATAATAGACAGTATTTACCAAATGACAATGTCTATGAAAACGCTAAAACAAATTATGTAAAAATGCAAAATGCAATGATCCTAATTACCAACATATTGATTGAAGCATAGGGAAAAATGGCAAATGGTCCATAATATCAATTTGATACAAAAGATGAGTATAAAAATTAGGAATATGTACATGCTTCTCAGAAATAATTGCAGAGATGAGTAGATTGCCTGCAGTAATGGATAATAGAAGTTATATTATTATAATGACTTATTAAAGGGAAAGGGAATTC
>NW_003852409.1:8760640-8767995 GCF_000181295.1 Otolemur garnettii | reverse complement strand
TTTTTTTTTTTTTATTAAAAAGAGTATGGGTGAATTAAAGAAATTCAATCTGAGAATAATTGTTTTTTAACTAGTATGTTTAACTCAATTATGTCTATTATGATAAATATTGTTTCAATATATTTTATTTTTCTCATTTATGCTCTTTTTATTTGATTATTTTCTTTTAGTTCTTCTTTATTGTGGATTGGTGAAGTTTTCTTTATTTCCTTGACTTTTTGGAAATTATATACCTTACCTGGTATTCCCATTGGTTTCTATTAACACTTATATTTTAAAGATGCATGGTCAAGATATAAAACCCTAACTAATATCCTAAAAAAGTCTACTCCTGACTCATATTACAGTAGTCTTCCTGATCAGTCAGACTCTTCAATTCGTATAACAGTTATCTCTGATTAACAACTGCTCTCAGGATCTTTTATGCATTTAATTCCAGAATTTTATTTTATAACTCTACTTTCAAATGCCAAAATTTATTGCTTTTTAAAAATCAAGGCAATAATCATATAGATTTAATTCATTGTTTATTAATTATTTGTTAATTATTTCTTCTTTTTTCTTTATACTACAGTCTTCCTATCTAGGTTGATTTTTTATTTAAATGTTCATTCAGTAGGCTCTAGGAGTGATAACATTTTTTATTCTTTGTCTGAAAAGTTAATTGTCTTCAATCTTGAATGACAATTTACCTGGTTTACAGTTTACAGTTATTTTACTTTAGCAATTTGAAGATTCTATTCCATTATCATCTGACCTCTATTTTGTTCATGACATTTTTATTTTATTCATAGATGAATAAGGCAAACCAAACCTTGTTAACATCCAATAATATTATTTATTATTAAAAGAAAATTATTTTTTAAAAAAAACGTTATTAAATACTCTTTATAAAATATATTATGACTTTTTAAGGCCAACTTTCATGATTCATTATTGGTATTATTTTTACAAACATATTATTCTTTGTTATAAATATTAGTTCTCATTTATCTAATTGAAATTAAAAATTCTTTCTGTATGTTTCAAAATTTGGAATGTAAGTATTCTTGCCAAAGCATGAAGTAAACTCCAGACTCTGTGACACACACAAAAGGAAAAGCAGGAAGAGGTCATTTGCCCCAACTACACATAGAATATTCTAGGGTTTATCACTATGCTCTTGTCTTGTAAAGGGTAAGTCAAAGAAAATTTTTTATATTATGTTTTGAAAAGTAAGAGTAGATGTTATCAGAAGATAATATATATGTTAAAGATAATATAATTCAGCATACACTGCAGTCATATTTTTATACTTAGAACTTAGGCTTTCATCCTCGTATTTAAACATAGATGGTTAGACAAGGTGATCAAATTCCCTACCTTAGCCTGATGCTAACAGTTTGTCTTCTTTTTTTAGGTGATTATTTTGTCATTTGTTTCTATTCTTGGGTGCAGTTTTTCTTGTTCTATGCTGCGTGAGTGTTTCCTGAGAGACAGGCAGCTTCACCACAGGTGTAAGCTCGCCCTTGGAATTATTAGTCTGATAGAGACAGACTACCTGCTCTTTGGTGGCAAGTAGCTAAGTTTATTGTTCTTGACCACACTTTTATAGTCGGCTGGTCATGTATACTCTATTAATTAACAAGTAAAGCAGTCATGCTACTAATCTTTTCTAAGGTTAGTTCGACCTTCAAAGAGATAACAAAGTTTGAAAACTTGAGGCAGCTGCAAAAGGGAGTACCTCTATAGATTTGAGATTACCAAAAGGGAGGTAAAGCCTTGAAGTTTTCCCATGCACTCATTTGAAAACAGAAAGCAGGTTTATGGCTTCTGTTGTTTAATAACTTGGAGGGCTCACAGTTTTCCAATAAGCATAATGCCTATCAACCCCTAGGCTGTGTCTGCAGGAAGGTTTCTAACCCTATCCTCACAGGCTTAACAGCCACACGGCTAGAGTCACTGAAGATGGGTTTTTAGGCCCAAACCCCAGGCCCTGTTCCATGCTGCCCAGTGAAACTGGGTCCTCGACAGACTCGTGTTCCGTAGAATTCTGTCCACCTACTTCTAAAGTTTAAAGTGAGCACACAGCATGTGGAGTCTAACTCCACAGTCGTATAGTACAGAAATTCATCTAATATACTGGTCTTTGGTTTGGATTAATAACTATTTGTAATGAAGACATAATTTCATTTTTAAAAATGATTAATATATATTTTATTTGTCATTTAAGTACAGTCTTGTTGGTCTACTCTATCATAATTCCTCATTGCTCTCTTCCCAGTAAACCATCTATTTATTTTACTTTTCAAAATCCTTTGAAAGTTAAATTTTTTAGACCTAATGCCTAAAATTTATATTTAAGAGTCCTCTCTCACTGATAGAAATAATGTTTACCTTATTGACCACTATCTTAATTTCTTCTGTAAAAGTTCAGTAATAGACCTTGTGTATATATATTCATACTTACATCCTGTAATCAACTGAATAATTATTATAGTTTAACTATTATTAATTTAGGTAGTCTCTCATCAGTAGTGTCTCATAATTTAATTGTTTTTATGTCACATTTGTGTAAGAATAGGAGTAATGCAGAGAAAGAGTTCTTGCTTTCATCCAGGTGATAATTTAATTTCTTTGGGTTGCTCTTTAATCCTTTAGTTCTAATTAAGATTATATGTTAAAGTAGGTACTGAGGAATGTGAATATGAAGGTAATTGCCATGTAAATGTAGAGGAATGACATTATCAAAAGTATCCTCATGATCTAGTGGATGCTGAATGTGAAATGAATTTGGACAGAATAAACGTTATATGATAATTAAGATCCTTTTGCTCAGGTGTATATAATCTGACATACTCTGGGGAATCAGTAGTTCCCTCAGAAGTAGCTAAGAACAGTTGAATGACTTTAGCAGAAAATATATCATGTGGAAGATTGTCAATGGCTTTCTCCTTATTAGAGTTTGAATTTAGTAAAGCTTCTTATTCTTTTTCTTTCTTCCTATCCCCCAGGAATAGCAACTGAAATCCTGACAACCACTTAGTATAGGAAACTAAGTTTCAAAGGGACCATTAAATTTTATTTTGTGTTGCTCCCTTGTTGGAGTTGTAAACAATCTATTAAAAAGTTTTTTGTTTTAAATAGAACTTTATTTCCCTATAGGAACTTCAAGAAAATTTATAATGACAGTCTTTTTCCATTTACTTGTTTCTTTTGCCTCCATTAGAGTCTATCTTGCATCACACATTCAACTTCAGTTCTCTGTCAATTTAAAAAGGTATATTTTTTAATTTTGGAACAAATCTTCTCTTTCAGTGAACCTTGTAAAGCCTGCTTTACTATAATAAATTAATACCTTGGTGATGTGAAAAAAAATCTTATTCCCCTTGTTATTCTGTTTACACGCATAAGTATATTTTAACCTTCTTATCACTATGTCACATAAAATTGTGCAATTAAAAATTACTGAATTAAAAAAGAAAATTTACTTTCAACATCTGGAGTTGAATTGAAGTGAATGGGAGATACTAGTAGTAGCATCAAAAAATTTCCTCCTGTCTTGAATCAGAATCTTACCAGAGATATATATGTATGAATCAGAATCTTACCAGAGATACGTCATATCACCTCATTGACAGGTCTCTTAATCCACAAATTTATTCTTAGTCTCAATCCAATTGTGTTTTCTCTGACAGATTTCACTGAGATTATTTTTTTTTAAAAATGTATTCATTCTTGTTCTTGTGATAGGCCTTATTTCCTCAAAAGAAGGATATGTAATCTAGCTTCTTCCTCAATAACACATTTGTCTATTTCTATTTGTATGTGTGTGAAAGTTACTCAATCATCTAATTGTGTTAGCATTTCAAAATCTGAGTATTTATTTTTTATACAATTCTAAGGCATTAAGGCTATTATTATATGGAGTTTAACCTTTTTAACTTTCTCTTTTTTAGAAATAATTGTGATCACAAAGCAAGAATTCTTTCCAATATATTGCATTTTAAATTTCTTGCTTAAATACTTAGGGAAAATATTGCCCATGGTAAATAGTTTTAACTTCTTGCTTTGAAAGTATAGTGTATCTTATGTTTCATCAGGCATTACACCAGCAAATAAATGTGTACCTGAATTTTTGGAAGAGTGTCAAATGATGTAACTCAGAAAGTAGAATGTTAGTGTGAAATTCGAAACTGATTTTCAGCTTGGCTTTCAATCAAGATATGATTCTTTTCTGCAGTAAATTATATTATTATCCTCCCTATTACCAAAAATAAACAAAGCTCTCCATGATTTCTAGAATGGTACATTGATAAGCATTAAGATTTGGGGGATATAAACAGCTTTATTATGAGAAAGAGTGAGATGAAGCAAGCATTTAGAAATAATGTAGCCAGCATTTTCAAAACCTAAACTTACATTTAAGGTAAATTAAAGCAGAACTCTAAAATCAGGAGTAACCAATTTTAGCACATACACAATGGAATAAGTAGGTAATGTAAAAATAAAAGAATCAGCAGGGCCCAGAGGGAAGGTAAGTAGACCAAAAGGTGTAGAGAGTAGTCGTTTAATTACTGGCTTGAGGTTCCTATTAGTAATCAAATTTGAAAGAACCGGAGTCTTTTATTTGAGTGTTAAAATGTGTGTGTGTAAATATATGTCTGTCTGTGTATATAAATGGGTCATAATGGAAGTTTTGAGATACGTAAAAATCAAGGGAAAGTAAAATTGTGCAGAAGGAAACAAATGAAGCCCTCCCAGCAACCTTAAGTGGAGCAAGCTGAAACTTGCCTGGGTGAATCAGAAAGGACGCTGTTGACTGTGTTTTTGGAAGTGAAATAATAGACCATACCACAATTTGTCTCAAAACTTCATAGTGACCCCTGTGGAGATATGTATCTATCTATCTGTCTATCTGTCTATCTATCAATCACATGTATACATGTACATTTTACTTTTAAAGTGTGTAAGTTGTAGAGCTGTCCTGCAATGTGTGTGTTCAGTATTTTTCCATTCAAGAAATATTTATAGAGTACATAGTGTTTTCTATAGTATCTAGACATTGGGGATATAATAACTATTATAATAAGAAAAAGTCTCTTCCTCACGGAGCATCCATTTTTATGGTGAAGACAATAAACTCATAAAACAATGTAAATAAAATGCAATCAATCTAAGAAAGTATACTATGAAGAAACATAAAGCATGGTAAGTTCTCAACAAAGACCTGAATGAAATGAGATTGGAACCTGGGAAGAACAGAAAAAAGTATTTCAGGTAGAGGGAATAGCAAAACCAAAGGCGTGGTGAATCTAAGAAATAGTAAGAAGGCAACAGAACAACAGTCTAGTAAGAACTGGAAAAAAGAGTTGTATCGTATGGAACCAGAAAAAACCCTGTACAACTAAGGCAATTCTTAGTAGTAAACATGAAGCTAGAGACATCACTCAATCAGATTTTGTTATAGTATGAGCTGATTGTGATCAAACTGCATGGTATTGGCACAAAAATAGACATAGATGTAGGGCACAGAATAGAAAACCAAGAGATGAAACCAGTCACTTATAGCCATCTGATCTTTTTTCTTTTTTTTTTTTCAGGTGAAAATAAAAATTGCATTTATTCTTTTTTTATTATTAAATCATAGCTGTGTACATTGTTGCAGTCATGGGGTACAGTGTGCTGGTTTTAAATACAATTTGAAATATTTTCATGAAACTGGTTAAGATAACTTTCATGGCATTTTCTTAGTTATTGTGTTAAGTTATTTATATTCTACATTTAGAAAGTTTCACATGTACCCTTGTAATATGCATAGGTGTGGTCCCACCAATCAGCCTCACTCCACACATCCTCCCTCCTCCCCTCCCCTTCCTCTCCTCTTTCCGGGCTTTCATCTGAAAGCTATGAATTAGTTTCATACTAGGGCTGAGTACATTGGATACTTTTTCTTTCATTCTTGAGGCACTTTGCTTAGAAGAATATGTTCCAGCTCCATCCATGTAAACATGAAGGCGGTAAAGTCTCCATCTTTCTTTAAGGCTGCATAATATTCCATGGTGTACACATACTACAATTTATTGATCCATTTGTGAGTCGATGGGCACTTGGGCTTCTTCAATGACTTAGCAATTATGAATTGGGCTGCAATAAACATTCTGGTACAAATATCTTTGTTGTAGTGTGATTTTTGGTCTTCAGGATATATACCTAGTAGATCAATTGTAGAATCTAATGGCAGGTCTACTTTTAGATCTCTAAGTGTTCTCTAAACATCTTTCAAAAGGAACATATTAGTTTGCATTCCCACCAGCAGTGTAGAAGTTCCTTCACATCCATGCCAGCATGTCTGGTTTGGGGATTTTGTGATATGGGCTGATCTTACTGGAGTTAGATGACATCTCAAAGTAGTTTTGATTTGCATTTCTCTGATTAAGGATGATGAGCATTTTTTCATATGTCTGTAGGCCATGCACCTGTCTTCTTCAGAGAAGTTTCTCTTCAAGTCCCTTGCCCAGCCTGAGATGGGATCACTTGTTCTTTTCTTGCTAATGCATGTGAGTTCTCTCTGGATTCTGGTTATTAAATCTTTGGTGGAGACATAACTTGCAAATATCTTTTCCCATTTTGAGGGCTGTCTGCTTGCTTTACTTACTCTGTTGTTGGCTGTGCAGAAAATTTTTAGTTTGATGAGGTCCCAGTAGTGTATTTTTGATGTTGCTTCAATTGCGCAGGGGAAGTCCTCCTCATAAAATATTCTCCCAGGTTGATTTCTTCAAGTGTTTCCCCCACAGTTTCTCTAGTATTTTTATAGTTTCATATCTTAAGTTTAAATCTTTAATCCAGCAAGAGTCTATCTTAGTTAATGGTGAAAGGTGTGGGTCCAGTTTCAGTCTTCTACAGGTTACCAGCCAGTGAGCCCAGCACCATTTGTTAAATAGGGAATCTTTTCCCCTCTGAATATTTGTAATTGGTTTGTCAAAGATTAGGTAATGGTAAGTAGCTGGATTCATCTCCTGGTTCTCTATTCTGTTTCATACATCTACATCTCTGTTTTTGTGTCAGTACCATGCTGTTTTGATCACTGTCAATTTATAGTATAGTCTGAGGTCTGGTCGCGTGATTCCTCCTGCTTTGTTTTTATTTCTGAGTAATGTCTTGCCTATTTGAGGTTTTTTCTGGTTCCATATAAAATGAAGTATTATTTTTTCAAGATCTTTAAAGTATGGCAGTGGAGCTTTAATAGGGATTGCATAAATTATATATTGCTTTGGGTAGTATGGACATTTTGACAATGTTGATTCTTCCTAGCCACGAGCATGTATGTTTTTCCACTTGTTAACATCTTCAGTTATTTCTTTTCTTAGTGTTTC
>NW_003852409.1:8752019-8759772 GCF_000181295.1 Otolemur garnettii | reverse complement strand
TAGGCCTGTTCAACATTTCCACTTCATTCTGGCTAAGTCTTGGAAGGTGGCATGCTTCCAAGTATTGGTCAATTTCCTTCAGATTTTCATATTTCAGAATAAAGTTTCTTGCAATATTCATTAAGGTTGTTTTTGAATTTCTGAGGGGTCTGTTGTTATTTTGTCTTTACCATTTCTGATTGATGAAATTAGAGATTTTACACTTTTTTTCCTGATTAGGTTGGCCAAACATTTATTCTATTGACGTTTTCAAAACACCAACTTTTTGATTTATTGGTCTGTTGTATAATCCTTTTGTTTTCAATTTCATTTAATTCTGCTCTAATTTTGGTTATTTCTTTTCTTCTGCTGGGTTTGGAATTGGAATGTTCTTCCTTTTCCAGTGCTTGAGATGTCCCATTAAGTTTTTAACTTCCTCTCTTTCCATTCTCTTGAGGAAGGCTTGCAGTGCTATAAATTTCCCTCTTAGGACTGCCTTTGCAGTATCCTACAGGTTCTAATAATTTATGTCTTCATTATCATTTTCTTCCAAAAATTTGGTAATTTCCTTCTTAATCTCATCTCTGACCTAGCTATCATTCAGCATAAGGTTATTTAGCTTCCATGTTTTTGTATGAGTATTCAGATTCCTATTGTTGCTGAGTTCAACTTTTATTCCATGATGGTCCGAGAAGATGCAAGGAATAATTTCTATTCTTTTAAATTTGCTGAGGTTAGACTTGTGACCTAAGATGTGATCAGTTTTGAAGGATGATCCATGGGCTTATGAGGTGAATGGGTATTCAGTTTTGTTAGGATGAAATGTTCTGTAGATGTCTGTTAAATCCAAATGTTGAATGGTTAAGTTTAAGTCTAAAATTTCCTTGCTTAGCTTTTTATTGGAGGATCTATCCAACACTGCCAAAGGAGTGTTAAAATCTCCAACTATGACGGAGCTGGAAGCAATCAAGTTCCTCATGCCTGTTGGAGTGTCTGACATAAATTGAGGCACATTCTGGTTGGGTGCATAAATATTAATACTTGGCATCTCATCCTATTGAGTATTACCCTCAACAAATATGAAGTGACATCCTTGTCCTTGCTTAATTTTGTTGGTTAAAGCCTGCTTTAAAAAGAAAGGAACACCTTCTTTTTTCTGCTTTCCATTTGCCTGGAATATAGATGGCCATCCCTTCACCCTGAGTCTATATTCTTTTTTTTAAGGTAAGATGAGATTCTTGTATGCAACAGATGTCAGGCCTGATTTTTTTGTATCCAGTCAGCCACCCTGTTCCTCTTAGAGGACAATTTAAGCCATTCACATTAATTGAGAATATTAATAAGCCTGGGAAGATTTTGGGTATCGAATTTTTTGAAAGTCCAGTGGACAATTTTAATCCTTTTGCCACTGTGGAAGTTGGATTTTGATCAAAAGTTTCTGAGTGAGTTTACTTCTGTGGTGGAGGATTGCACTGGTCATTATGGAGGATAGGTCTGAGAATATCCTGGAGAGCTGGTTTAGTTATGGCAAATTTCTTCAACATGTGTATGTCATTAAAAAGTATTGAATTTCTCCATCATAAATGAAACTCATTTTAGCTGGAAATACAATCCTGGGTTGAAAGTTATTTTGTTTAGGAGATTAAAACTTGATGATCACCTTCTTCTAGCTTGAAAGTTTTCAGCACAGAGATCTGCAGTCATTCAAATATTCTTCCTCTTTTAGGATATGTTTTTCTTATGTCTGGCACTTTTCAGAATTTTCTCCTTCATATTAACTTTAGTGAAGTTAATTATGATGTGTCTGGGGGATGTCTTATTCGAGTTGAGTCATGCTGGGGTTCTGAAACTGTCTACTGTCTGAATTTCAGAATCTCTTGGCATGTCTGGAAAGCTCTCTTGCATAATTTCATGAAGAAGAGCCTCTGTGCTTTGGGAAGCAACTTTGTCACCTTGAGGGATTCCTATAAGGTGAATATTAGTTTTCTTTGAATTATCCCAGAGCTCTCTGAGAGAATGATCCATCGTTGCTCTCGATTTCTCTTCCTTTTTGAGCATTTGGGAGCCTTCAAAAACTTTGTCTTCACTTTCAAAAATCCTTTCTTCTGCCTCCTCCATTCTGTTACTGTATTTCTCTGATCTTTGAGGGCTGCAAATTTTTGTCTCAATGTGTCATAATCTTTGGTGATTTTGTCTTTGAATTCTTTGAATTCTTGATAGAACTTTTGAAATGCTCCTTGTATTTCTAATTCCAACTTTGCCTCTATTCTATTAATCTTATTTGCAATCCAAATTCTGAATTTGATTTCTGACATCTCAGCCATCTGTTTATGAATAGGATCTTCAGTTGCACCTGCCATATCCTTCCTTGGGGGGTTGATCTACTCAGGTTATATATGTTACCAGAGTTTTTCTGCTGATTCCGCCCCATGCTTCTTTTATACCATTTGGCTAGATGAGCAGATAAGGAGAAGTTGGGTTGAGGGTTCCAGGGGTAGTGATTAGCCCTTTGCCCAAAAGCTGGCACTGGTATCTGTACCTTTTCCCCTAGAGCTTTGCCAAGGACTCATACAGTGCTCCAGCCTCAGCAACTGGAGGCCTGCTTGATGTGGGGGGCTAAGTGGCTCTGTCTCTTTTCAGCTGGTCTCTGTCATTACTCTGGGTTGAAGTCTCAGCTGTGGAGAAATACCAGCAATTAAGTCACCCCACCCCCCTAAAAGCAACAATTGGAAAAGGAAAATCAAACCTTCCCACAACCACACACCTAGGCTACCACCAATAGTCCTCGGTTAATTGGCCTTGTTTAAGAGTTCCAAATCAGTTGTCCCAGTCAGCACTGGTCTCAGGTGGGAGAGTTCAAAAGGTCTTCAGCAACTAGATAGTAGGGGTCTGCTGGCAGCTCAAGTATGACTCACTCTGGTGCTCCGTCACGTCAGAAGGACCCACCTAGCAAACAAATTAGTCTGGAAAGGTTGTTGCCTCCTTCCCCACCTTGCATCTCTGTCACACCCAGTCATTGGTAACCTCACAGGGCTGTGACCCAGTTTCCTCCAATGAGCAGATGCTCCAGGGGTTTACAACTGCCTGGGTCACAGGGACATCTATGTCTCTTGAGACAGGCCCCTGCTGTCTGCCACTGTCTGGCAGGGGAGTTGAGGCCTGACAACCTCAGGTGTTTAATGGAGGCTGGGGCGGTTTACTCAGTTTCCGTCCCACTCCTGATTGATGTTGTTGGCAGAACAGGACAGAACAACTTCACAGTATTTGTTTCTGTCCCTGCTTTATTCTTCTGTGGATTAGATGCTGTTTGAGTTGACAGAAACTGCGACTCAGCCCCAGGCAGTGGCAAGCAGTTAGAGCTGACACTCAGCTGTCAGTTCCAGCCTCTGCCTGCCTGCTGTTGTCTTACCTATGATCCCCTGAGGGCTGGGTGCGTCTTAGGCTCAGTAAAGCAATCCTCTGGCTCAGCCCTGCCCTGGGAGTCTGCCTTTTCTGTGTGCACATATTCTGGTCTCTGTGCTCTGTCCTGGCCTCTACTGCCTCAGGCCTACCCTTACTCACAGGGCCTGCGTGTCCTTCCCAGATTTGTTCCACCTATGGCTGCCATGAGAGAAGATCCCCGGCTTCCTTTGTTTGCCCAGAGAGACGGGGGTGTCTGTCCAGAATTACCCCAGGGGTGTGAGCCCTTTTTTCCCTGCCCCTGTGGCTGCTACTCTGTGCCTTGGGGCACCACTGCTCCTGTATGATTCCCTCTCAGTTGACTGTCCTCTCCTTACTCCTGTGTTGCAAAATCAGCACAGACCAGTAAAAGCCCTTGCCCTGTACACAGCTCTCATGAAAATGCCCAATAATCTAGACTCTATGGGGGACAGGCTTTTAGACCTTGGGATGAGAGTGGAAGGGAGTGGTGGGAGTTCAGAATTTCAGGTAGAGAATATGTACAGTTTTACACAGTTTTATGCCTGACAGGAGAGTGCCATGGCACCCTAGTAGGGGTAGGAAGTCTAGTTTTTAGAGGGTACCTCCTGTGGGACAGAATGGGAGGATGTTGGATCTCTGCTCGCTTGTTCATATGGAGTATTCTGCGAGCCCTTCTCATGGGGGAGAGGACTCTGATCCACTTGGCTGATGGGTTTTGTACCTTTTGTTTGTATTCTTGGGGTTGCAGCTCTCCTCAGCAGGGTTGATGTGCGTTCTTCAACCTTCTCTCTTGGCTCAGCTCCAAACCATTGGCTTACTTGCTAAACTTCTGTCTTTTAACTCTCCTTCTGGATGGGAGCCTCTGTGGAAAGCTGGCTCCAATCCACCATCTTGCCTTTTTTTTAAGACAGAGTCTCACTGTGTTGCCCTTGGTAGAGTGCTGTGGTGTCACAGCTCACAGCAACTTCAACCTCTTGGGTTTAAGCAATTCTCTTGCTTCCACCTCCCAAGTAGCTGGGACTACAGGCACTGGGCAAAAAAAAATGCCCAGCTTTTTTTTTTTGTTTTTTGGTTGTAGTTGTCATTGTTCTTAGTAGGACAGTGCTGGGTTTGAACTCACCAGCCCTAGTGCCTGTGGCCAGTGCCCTAACCACTGACCCATGGGCAGTATCAGTTGTAATATCTCCTTTTACATCTCTGATTTTATTTATCTGGATCTTCTCTCTCTCTCTCTCTCTTTTTTCTTAGTCTGGCTAAAGAAATGTCAACTTTATTTATCTTTCAAAAAACCAATTTTTCCTTAATTATTCTTCCAATTTTGTTAATTATTTCTTCTTCTAATTAGGGGTTTGTTTTCTCTTGTTTTTCTAGTTATCTGAGATGCATCATTAAGTTGTTTATTTGAAGTTTTTCTACTTTTCGGATATAGGCATTTATTGCTATAAACTGTCCTCTCATTATTGATTTTTCTATGTCCCATACATTTGATATGCTGTGTTTTTATTTTCACTTTTTTGAGAATTTTTTTGATTTCCTCTCTTAATCTCTTTATTGTCCCATTGGTCATTCCGGTGCATATTGTTTATTAGTTTACTTTCCATGTGTTTGTATATTTTCAATGATCCCCTTGTTATTCATTTCTAGTTTTAGTTCACTATGGTAAGAAAAAAATACTTGGTATAACTTCAATTTTTTTGAATATTCAAGACTTGTTTTGTGGCCTTACATATGATCTATCCTGAGAACAGTCCATGAGTTGAGGAGAAGAATATGTATTCTGCCCCTGTTGGATGAAATGTTCTGTAATAACAATTAGGTCCATTTGGTCTGTAGTTAAGATTGAGTCTAGTGTTTCTTTTTAGATTTTCTGTCTGGATGATCTGTCTGATACTGAAAATAGAGTGCTAAGTCTTCAGTGATTATTGTGTTGTGATCTATCTTTCTCCTTAGCCATATTAATATTTGCTTTATATATCTGGGTGCTCTAGTATTGGGTGCATATATATTTAGAATTATTATATCCTCTTGCTGAATCGATACCTTATATTTTAATTATCATTATTATTGTATAATGCCTTTTTTGTCTATTCTTACAGTTTTTATCTTGAAATTCATTTTATTAGATAGAAGTATACTTACTTTTGATTTTTTCTGGTTCCCATTTGCATGACATATCTTTTTTAATTCCTTTAATATTGGTCTATGTGTGTTTTTATAGGTAAAGTAGATATCTTTCAGGCAATATATAATTGACTATTTTGTAAAAACCATTTAGCCACTCTATGTCTTTTGATTGAAGTGTTTAACCCATTAATGTTTAATGCTATTATTGATAGGTAGGGACTTAACTCTTACCATATTGATATTTGATTACTGGTTATTTTGTGAACCTCTCTTCCTTCCTTCCTGTCTTCCTTTGTTAAGAGTGATTTTCTCTGCTCTTGTGTTTTTATTTATTGCTTTTTACTTTTTTATGTGTCTGTTATAACTTTCAAAATATGAAGTTACCATAAGGCTTGCAAAAAAACATTTTATAACCAATTATTTTAAGTGTATGGCAATTCTGCTCGTAGGAAAAAAATAAGCAAAGAGAAATATAATTGAAATTCTACCCTTTATCTCTATTCTCCCCTCTTTCCAAAAACTTTTTATTGTTTCCATCCATATCTTTTTATATTACTTACCTATCTCAAAGTTGTAGTTATTTTTGATATGTTTGTATTTTAGTCTTTCTACTCAAGATATAAGTGGTTTATACATTGCTATTATAGCAACACAGTAGTGAGTTGTATACCTTCAGATGATTTCTCAGTGTTCATTTTTTTAAATTTATTTTTTATTATTTTCTTATTATTCATTAAAGTCCTCTTTTATATTGAAGAATTCCTTTTAGTATTTTTTGTAGGACAGGCCTGGTGTTGATGAAATCCTTCAGCTTTTGTTTGTCTTTATTTCTCCTTCATGTTTGAAGGATAGTTTTGCAGGGTATAATGTATAATATGCTAGGGTTAAGGATATTTTCATTCAGAACTTTGACTATGCCATGCCACCCTCTCCTGGCCTGTAAGGTTTCCCTTGCAAAGTCTGTCACTAGATGTATTGAGCCTCCTTTGTGTTATTATTATCTTTTTTTATTTGCTTCCATTAGGACTTTTTCTTTATCTGTCACCATTGGCATTTTAATTATTAAATGTCTTGATGTAGTCTTGTTTGGGTTAAATATGCTTGGTGTTCTGTGACCTTCTTGTACCTGAATATTAATGTCTTTCTCTAGGTTTGGAAAGTTCTCTGTTATTACTTCTTTGAATAAACTTTCTACCTCAGTGTTTCTATATTCTCTTTAAGCCTCTTAGATTTGTCCTTTTGAGGTTATTTTTTAGTTCTTGCAGCTGTGCTTTAGTCTTTTTCATTCTTTTTCTCTTCTGACTCTGTTTTCAAATAGCCTAATTCTTTCTTCTGCTTGGTCAATTTTGCTGATTGCATTTCTCAGTTTGTCAATTGAATTCTTAAGCTCCAAAATTTTTGTTTGACCTTTTAAATTATTTCCATCCTTTTGTTAACTTCCTCTCATAGTCTTCTGAATTCCTTCTTTGTGTTGTCTTGAATTTCACTGAGCTTCTATAGGATAGATTTAATTCTTTATCAGAAAGATCACTCCATCACTCCAGGAGAGAAAGTAAACAAAGGAGAGAAAAGGAGGGCAGAAATTGGAAAAATATGGAGGAGTGAGGAGAAAGGGTAATAGTAGAATATATAGAGAGAGCACAGGAAATTAGAATAAAGGAGAAAAAAGAGGCAAGAATGAGGGAAGGAAATGTGAGGGGTGAGGGATGGAGTGATTCATCTTGATGAAGAGTATCATAATCTTTATTGGACCAATTAGCACACTTGCTTACAGCTAGAAACACAGCACAATTTATGGATAAGGCACATTTTATGGTTTACATAAGCATAAATATCCTATTTTGAAATGAATGCTAGTCTAATACTTGGTATTACAAACATGTAAGCTTTCATGACAGTAGGTTTTGCAAGTCCCAAGTACAATCTTTACCCCTCTTTGAGGACATTTCAGGCTCATGTTTTCAGTACATGTAATGTCTGCTAAGGACTTTCTTAACAGCTGCTTTTACCTCCTTATTCCTCAGGCTGTAGATGATAGGGTTCAACATTGGGGTTATAACTCCGTAAGACAGTGCAATGATCTCATCAGATGTCTTTGTGTCCTTTGACTTGGGCTTCATGTACATAAAAAGAGCTGAACCATAGAATAAGATGACCACAGTCAGGTGGGCTGAACAGGTAGAAAAGGCCTTCTTTCTCCCTTCAGCAGAATTAATTCTCAGTATAGATG
>NW_003852409.1:8746714-8750373 GCF_000181295.1 Otolemur garnettii | reverse complement strand
AAACATCACTTACTTGTGATCCTGATCATATGTGATGTGATGGAGAGCTCTAAAGGCTGGATCACTAATTTTTTCTGGTAGCTTTTGGAATGTTGTCTGCTCAGTTTTCTATGTGTAGAAGGTGATTTCACAATTATGAAACATAGCATGATCGAGAATAATGATACCAAAGTCCTTTGCCATTATCAATCATGTATCTAGAAGCCCTAGCCCTGTCTTTATTTTGCAATTCTACAGTTCAGAGTTTTCAATGATCCTTCTTTCATTAACTGCCTTTTCTGGTCCAATTGATCATTCCAGTTGAGAAACTTGTAACATTAGCAGCACATCACTGAAAACTCGTGTGCTCCCTTTGTTTCATGTTCATTGTGTTAGTACAGATAAGCATTGTGTTCAGATGGCTAAATAATTTGTTAAAATGTGGAATATAAAGAGCTGTGTCTCAAATTTTATTACATTGTTGTGGCAACTGTATTTATTCGGATCTCATTGTACAGTGACAATATTTCATACTGACCTTATTCTGACCCCACAACTACACTTTTGCTTTGGCTTTTTCCTATCCAGAAACTTGAAGACAAGATGAGTACTTACTCTTTGGCTGGTCTGGTCTCAGATGGCCGCTCTCTTAATACCCTGTCAGGTAGAGGGAGAGTCAAGTTCTTTTTTCTCCATTTCTTTCCATATTCTTTGTCTTCTCAGAAGAGTTCTACCTAGGAGGTGATTTGGGGTAGGGTGTTAAAAAAGAGATGATGTTAGTTTATTGGAAAATATTCCCTTTGTCCTGTACCCCCTTTTCCTGCCTCTGTTTACATTGCTGTGTGGACTTCTTTTCACAAAGGACTCAGTTAAGGTAGCCATTTTTATTTGATTAAGCCCAGCTGCTCTGAAGTAGGAGGAAGGAGAGAAGTGGTGGAAAAGAAACATTTGAACTCTGATAGGAGGAGCATTAAACTTAGCACTTGTATCCACGGAGGTGGGAAGTTGAGGGGAAAAAGATGAAGGAAGAATGGCTGTCTTTCTTTCTGTTCAGAAAAGATCCTAGATGAAGAAGGTCATATTTCAGTATTTAGATCAAAACAAGAGAAATGGAAATAGTAACTTCATCAAAAATGTTCAACCCCCTTTCACAAGCCTCTCTTAATCTCTTTAGTTACCCTTCTCCCATTTACACCACCTCTCCGCCCATTATGGTGTTAAGGGAAGAGTTATTGGGGAGGCCCTGTTTTCCTACGATCTCCCTCATCCTCCCTACAAAAGATATCATAATAGAAAAATAAAATTTATAGAATAAAATGTACTTGCTACGTAGCTTTAGGTAAATTCCTCCAGCTCATCCTCCAATCACATTGTTACTTCCAGGTTCCTCTGATTCTGGAGCTCCACATGCTCTGCAATGGCCATGCTGAGTTTCTTTCAGTCTCTGCAAAGCACTGCACTCTTTTAGCGTTTTTCATTTGTACATGGTGTTTCTTAGGCTGGAAGGGCTGCTCCTGACTAGCCAATACATTTTCCAGGAACATTTTCTCACCTGCTATTGTTGAGAGAATACTCTTTCTCTGACTGTCATAGGATTCTGTGTTTACATCGCTCACAGAATTCTTCATTTGTTCAACACAAACTATGCCATATATGCTATGATAGGTAATAGGCATCCTAATATGAGATCTTGATTTTCAATTTGGGTACTGGCAGAATACTTATGATAGTTATTTTGTACTTTAAGAAACAAATAATTCCTGTGCTATATAATAAGTTTTAATATTAAAAAGTTATGGAATATTTTCCAAAAAATATTTTACATAACAATAATAGCCTTGTTATGCCAAACTTTCAAAAGTAGAATAACTATATATCCATTTTATTTATGAAGCTATATATAAAAATAATCAAAGTATATCTAAACTGTATACTATAGTGATATATTTTATTTCATGAATTGATAACATTGCATATTAATATTTGAAAATCTATCAGCATATTATAGAAAACAAAGAGGCAAAAACCAAAATGAAACACATGGTCTTCTAACAAGATGCCAAAGATTATTTGGAAAAATGACATAATTCATTCGTGGTTAACCTTCTGAGTAATCTACATTTGGCAGGACACATAATAAAGGTGATAAGTAACACCTCTTTCAATTCATTTGACAGCATAATCCAAAGTGATGACACTTTGGAAGTGTTATTTCCCTGAAAGTTGGCAAAAATGGTATTAGTACTATTTATGGATTACATTTTTTTCTCCAAGTTGTTTGGATTCTGGGTATTGTTGATGTTGGGTTTATAAGGTAGACATAAGAACATAAATTCATATGTTGTACAACCAGTGAAAATCATAATCTTGGAGAAAAATAAATGAAAAAAATGCTCATGATGTAATGTTATATTAAAAAAGTTTGCTTCATAAAAATATAAATTATTGCAATTATGAATATATATGACTGGAAGAAGCCATGCCAAAATGTTAATTCATTTTCTCTGGAATGTGGAATTTTGGGGGGGAAGTTATTAGTTCTCTTTACTTTTCCTCATTTTCCTCCTGTTCTTTTAGAAATGTACATTGATTTTCTAATGTAAAAATAAGTAATATTTTAAAATTTTCCTTTGAAAAATATAATAGCAAGAATTTACAGAATTATAGTTCCCATTTTCACTGAAATCTAAGCATAGGGATAGTGATTGTAAAAGAAAATTGGAGGGGGGCTTTCTGCTGATTTATGACATAAAAGAATTGGTGCCATTTCATATTCTGACTTTAAGAAATAAACTTCACAAATTTATCCACCCTGGACAGACACACTGACACAGACCTAATTCTTGTGATAGGATTCGGGAGCTCACTGTTCAGAATGTGGCCCAGGTGAATGTGTAGATGGGACTGTACCAACAGTAAAAAGATAAGACAGAGGACATGCCCATGGTGGGGGTAGGATATGGAAAAAATAGCAATACTATTACCTCAGCTGTTTTATTTCTGCCAAGAAAGGTAAAATTTTCATTCCTCAACACTGTTTTTTGTCCATATCTCTCCAAAGTGTTGGTCTTTAGATCAATGCTTATCATTGGGAATCACCTATAGAAGAAAAGTACATACTGCCTGGGGAGTATGGATCATAAAGCTTTCACTTTTCTTTCCATGTTTACAAATAGGAAAGACTAGTAGTTTGTTTGTAAAGCATATGTACTTACCTAGATTTTCTGATTTTAACCTAAGGAAACTCCTCAGAAGGAAACTTAAGTGTGGTTAAGGATTGCATCCTATCTCCTGCTTCATTGAGTTTCCCTTACTGTTTATAAAATAACTTATTCTTTATAATATCCAACATCCCTTATGCTAGATATCCAGTGCTTGTCTGAATAAGGAAACTTCACTGAGCCCCACATGAACTAATAATGAGCAGTAGTGCCCTAATTAGAGCAAGACTTCTTACACTGTTTGAGAATTAGACTAGATTTTCTCACTCACATTTCTGTTTAAGCCATGGGCTCACTGCTTGGATTGATTTACCAAGCTTTCTTCATGCTCTGACCCTCTCTAGGGCTATGCTAGAGTGAAATGTGGCTCCAAGTCTCTAGAAGCCTGCTGCATCCCAATCTGTGCACTCCTTTGTTCCCTTTGACTTTTGATAAGGTAAAAAGAAGTACTGTGTTTTA
>NW_003852409.1:8744311-8745817 GCF_000181295.1 Otolemur garnettii | reverse complement strand
TAATCCCAGAAGTGATTTAAAGTTCAATCCTTAAATAAAGTAGAAGGTAGTAACTTTTAAATACATTAAGAATTATGTCTCAAAGACCTGATTATACCTTATTAAATAATAATATTCTTTCTCTTCAAATTATTAATTTCCTGATTATGCAAATAATACATACTCAGTATAGAAAATTTGAGAAATGCAGAAAAATTCAAAAGAGGACATGAACGTAATTATAATTAATAATATCTTGTGCTTCTATGTATAAGCTATATTTACATGCTTGAGAGCATGATGTATTTCCTAATTTATTACCTGCTTTTTATAATTAACAGGTGATTTTGAAAAGTTCTTGGAAAATATGTATTATGATATAATTCTGTACCAAGGTTAACTCATACTAACTTGTTATAATGTTTGTATAGTTTCTGGTTTGAAGCACAAAAAATAAGGCAGTTTTGAAAAGAGCCCCTATCAGAACATGGATTTTGCTAAAATTGAAGGCAGAACAAACATCAAATTTATGGTGAAACTTGGGTGGAAGATTGGTAAAATCACTGATGTTTTGTAAAGAATTTATGCCCCAAAGCAATCAATCAGCAGTTTACAAATATTTAACTCATTTTAAAAAGGGACATGATGAAGCCTGCAGTGGTGGGCCATCCACATGGATTTTCTAAGAAAAATTTAATCTTGTTTGTGTCCTAATTGAAGAGCACTAATAAATAATAGCAGAAACAATAGCCAACATCACAGACATCTCAACTGACCAGCTTACACAATTCTGTAAAATTAAAACTTAAATTCTGAAAAATCAAAGTTTAGCAAACTTTTCACTTAATGGGTTCTAAACCCATTGTGTCCAGATCAGCCGTAGGTAAGAGTAGAGCTTTCAATTGAAATTTTGAAATAAGTCGGACTAAGATCCTGAAGCATTTCTTAGAATAATTGCAACAGGAGATGGACCGTGGCTTTATCAGTGTGATTCTGAAGACAAAACACAACTGAAGCAGTGGGTCCCAGGAGGTGGGTTCATTTAAAAGAAAAGCAGATCAGGCCAAAGCAAAGGTCATGACAACAGTTTTGGCGGATGCTGAAGGCATTTTGCTTGTCGATTTTCTTGGAGGGCCAAAGAACAATATCTGCTTATTAGGAGAGTGTTTTGAGAGATTTAGCTAAAGCTTTAGCAGAAAAAAGCCTAGAAATATTTCACCAGAGTCCTTTTCCACTATGATAGTAGTGTCCTTCTCCACTGCTTCTTCTAATTAAACAAGTGCAATTTGGTGAAAAAGAGTTTCAAAGAAAAATCACGAGACATTCACCTTATGGTTTTAATTTGGTTCCTTCTTTTTGTTTCCTAATTTAAAAAACTCTATAAAGGGCACCTGTTGTTCTTTGGTTGATCATAGAAAAAAGACTGAACTGATATGGCTGAATTTTCAAGTCCCTCAGTTGTGTAGGGCTCGCCTAACTGGCTAGTATCATCACTTACAAAAGTGTCTTGAATTTGATGGAGCTTAT
>NW_003852409.1:8740931-8743624 GCF_000181295.1 Otolemur garnettii | reverse complement strand
TACATTTTTTTCTTAGAGGATACAGCAGACATAGGGGCATAGTTACCAAAACCATGGATATACAGCCTGAAGGGAATGGGCACTGTACTCCTGTCATGGCTTCTAGGTGGCTCCTCTAATTCTCCTTATCTTCTGTACTTTATGACTCTTGACCCTGCCATGCCACCCACGGTTTTTAGTGTTTTATTTACATTCCACTTATATTCTGCCAGCACCTCTGAAATTGTGCAGAACTTGGTTAGGAGAACATTCATAATTCTTTTCACATTTTCAAGATCCACCAATGCACCAGGTCATTTGTTAAATTTTAATGCCAAATAAATTTGATGTCCATTTCATGCAGTCAGAATATACAAAAAAAAAAGGGTTCTTTTTTTAAAAATTTGGATAGATATAGATAACTTTAATGAGATACAGTACCTTTTTCTTATTTAAAGTGTACAATCTAGTGATTTACTGTATAGTTCTGGAGTTGTGCATCTGTCACTGGAGTCAATTTTCAAACATTTTCATCACTCAAACAGAAACTCCTTAGCTATCACTCCATAACCTTCTCATTACCCCTTTCTGCCATCACCAGATTCAAGGAACTACTAATCTACTTTCTGTCTGGTTCCATATGTTTGTCTATTTTGGATATTTCCTACAAATGAGGGCAGGTAATATTTGGTTCCTTGCGACTGTCTTCTTTCACTCAGCATAATGCTTTCAAATTTACCTATGTTGTAGCATGTAAGAATATTTCATTCCTTTTTATGGCCAAGTAATAGTCCATGGCATGAATATGCCACATTTTGCTTATACTTTGATCATTTAATAGACCTTTGGGATTGTTATGCATGATGCTGCTAAGAATATTTGTGTACAGATCCTTGAGTGGACATTATGCTTTCACATCTATTGGTTATGTGTCTAAGAGTGGAATTGCTGGGTCAAATGGTAGCTATGTTTCATAAATTTTTGTGGCACCGTCGGGTTGTTTTTCCATTGTGATTATGATGTTTTACACTCCCACTAGCATGTAAGAAGTTTCTTTCTTCACATTCTTCCTAACACTAAAACAAGACTCTAACTCTTGATTTGGACTTGGCAATATTTCAGATTATGTTGTAAAATATGTCTGATGTGATTTTTGGAAAGTGAAATTTGCTTGAAGTACTGTTGTTTTGCTTAGTAGGCTGTAATTTCCTAAGATTCAAATTTCAAACTTGGCTTCTCTGAGGTGAGCAGCAATGGAAATAGATCTCTGTTGAAATCTTTTAGCCTGAACTCCATTTATGTGCAATTTAAATAGCTAGCTAGTATTTGGGCAGAATTTACACAAAAATTTGTGCTCCACTCGCTAGCTGTCTCCTTTTTGGTAGTTTCCTCTTTCAAATATCTAAACTTTGTCCTCTGTCTCTTCAAGTAAGAGTGAAGTTTTCTACCCAAATTTTAGTCACCCTGTTCTGATGCAGATTGGTTCCTTCCTTTATCTTAAAACCAGACACACACACAAAATGAAACTCTATTCAGTGTCATTCCTTCCTGCAAATGGTGAATCTCCCCATCTAGTTTCTGCATGCTTTTGACCAATTCAAGAAGGTATATTGTGCATCTACACGTATATGTACATTTTTATTTGTTGTGGTAAAAGTATTTAATGTGGTAATATGAAACCTACCTCCTTATGAAAGTGTTAAGTGTTCAGTATAGTGTTGTTAAACCGTAGTTAACTGTATACTATGTTGTATAGCAGATATGTAGAATTTATTCATCTTTTGTGACTGAAACTTTATATCTGTTGAAGAGCAACTCTATTTATTTATTTATTTAGAAGAACAAGCCTTCATCACCCCGTCTCCAGTCCCCAGAACCACTGTATTTTCTGCTTCTAGAATTTAATTTTTTTTAATACTTGGTATGTGTGGAATCCTACAGTATTTGTCTTTCTATAACTGACTTATTTTACTTTGCACAATGTCATCAAGGTTCATCCAAGTTGTACATGTGGCCGGATTTACTTCATTTTTAAAGGTGAAAATATTCCACTGTATATATGTACCACATTTTTTTTATCCAGTCATGTCCTAATGAATTTAAGTTATTTCGATATTTAAGCCGTTGAGAATAATGCTGCCACGCACGTGGGAGTACAAAGCTAAGTGTTTATTGGGGAATCCAAGATGAGTAAGATACTATTCTGGCTTTGGGGAAATTTGCACCAAGTAAAGTCACTAAAGTAGCTTTATGTAATGTCACCATTCAGGAGTATATATTCAGTCATTTCAATGAACGCTGTCTGAGGGCCAGGACTCTTTATTGTTGTTGTTAACCTCCCATTTTACTGCAATATTATTGACGTATAAGAAGCTATTCATATTTATTATACGCAACTCGATAAATTTGGAGATAAGTATATACTCATGAAACCTCACCACAATCTATGCCACAACATATTCATCACCTTCAAAAGTTTTCTATTGCCTTAATTATTTACCATTATTATTATTATTATTTGTGATGAGTACACTTAATACATTTAAGAAGGTATTTAGGTTAATAGTTATTATCTGCTGAACGATTGGTCCAAATGTTGCCATTATTGGGACATTCAATTCCATATTTTATTTATTTCCATATCTATTTTATAAGTGAAATAAGCCAAAAGCTGTCATTATCTGACTATGAAATAGAAATGAATAGATTAGGCA